>NW_006442497.1:4685815-4706857 GCF_000325575.1 Pteropus alecto | reverse complement strand
CTAGAGAACTCCCCAGATCTTTAAGAGCAGGATGATGGGAAATTTCAAGTCACAGAACAGGTGGCCAAAGGACCCTTGAGGCCAACCTGCAGATGGATGACCACGTGCATGCCCACAGGACCCCCTCAGCATGGCCTTCAGCTGTCCCCCTTGCCTCCTGCCTCCTGCCCCTCCCCATCGGGGCCACCTGTTCATCACCAATGCCAGCTTGGTAGAGATGGGGCTCTGGTTCACGCTCACCCAGCCTGGCGGTGCAGCCCTCAGCTCTGAATGCAGCAACCCCTTTCTCCAGGAAGGTCACCAAAAGCCATGTTGCAGCCTCAGGGAAGAAGAGGAAAGCAGCTGGGAGCATGGGACGAAGTGGCTTCAGCCAGCCTCCCAGTGGAATTGGTGTTTCTACATCTGCTTCTGAGTAGATTATAAGCAACCTGGGCAGGATGCCCAAGGTGCCATCTTTATTACCCTGGGACATAAGGGACTCCTAAGCCTTGACCTTCCTGAGCCAAACACTTAGCCTTGAGAGGAGTGGCTCAGATGCACTGTACTCTCCCTGGACCCCAGGACCAGGTTTGAGGGTCAAGTGGCCATAGCACAGAAGAACTTGAGGGAGCACACAGATAAATTTTCCTCTCCCGTGTTCTACAAGGTCACAGTCCTCAAAAGGGTCAACGCTTTAGGAAGCACAAGTCTGGCTCAATGTGGACCTTTTCTTCAGCCTTCAAAAAGGAACTATATAAAGGCAGAGCTATGCTTTCTTCATCAGATCGTGAATTCATTTGAAAGCTATTGGGCAAATCAGCATAGGCCTGGAGCCTTAAACAAAGGGAGGGGCAGCTCTCCTGAGAAAGGAAAGGGGTGAGCCCTGCTTCCCTAGCTTGATTTGTCCTCTAGACATTTGCAGGAAGAGCACCTTGAGGAAACTCTAAGGGTGACTGCATATGCAGAGGGGTGTCCTTCCTCTTTTGGCCTCAGGACTCTCACATGTGGAAGGCAGTTGACTTCAGATCCTTCCCCCCAACTGCTGTCTCCCTGCTTCAGTCTCCCCTCCTCAGGTCCACTGTCCCCTTTGTGACCAGAGTGATCCTTCTGCAGCACAAATCCAGCCAAGCCCTCCATCTCATTTATACCTCTTCAATATCTTCTTCCTGTGTCATCAGATAAAGTTCAAATGTTAGACATGGCCAGAAAGGGCTTGTGGATTGGACCCAGCCCCATTGTTCAGCCTTACCTCTCATCCCTCACACAGAGCACCCCAGCCACACAGAGTCTCTTTGGGTCCTCAACTGCCCCAAGTTCTCTGTCACCTCTAGGCCCTGAGCCCATGACTCCCTCTCCCTGAAATGCTCCCGACCCCAACCCCCCTGACCAACTCCCATTTGTCCTTCTAGTATGGTGGGTAAAATAAGGCTCTGGAACAGATACCTTGGGCTTGAATCCGAGTCTAACACTGACAAACTCACTGTGTAACTTTGGTTAAGCTGCTTAACCTTTATGAGCCTCATTTTCCTCACCTCTGAAATGAGAACAACAACGAGACTTCATATGGTCATGGTGAAAATTAAATAAGACAGTGCATGCAAAGAGCTTTGCACAGTACCAGGCACACAGAAGGTGCTCGATAAATACGATGGTGACGATGGTGATGATGAAAGTGATGATGATGATGGTGATAGTGACGATGACGGGGAGTGTGAGGATGACGACTGTGATGGTGGCAATGATGGTGATAATAAAGGTGGCGGTTGCAATGATTTGTTTGATGATGCTTTTATTTCTGCCAGGAAGCCTTCCCTGATCCTGCCCCGTGACTAGCCAGGTGCCTTCTCGTTCTTCAGCAGCGCCTGAACTAACCCCTCCTGCTGCACTCATCACCCTCTATTATATTGCTGGTGTGCATGTCCCTCTAAAGTACAATCCCTTGAGGGCAGGGCACACATGGTGGTCTCCACTGTATTTCCGTCACTTAGCACAGAGACTAATATGAGATAGATGCTTGAGAAATAGTAGCTGAATGATTTTAAAGTTTGTTAGTTGTTATTTATGAAGATACCATGATAACTTATCTCCTTACATCTACTTCCACTTGCTACCATTAAAAAAACAGCCCTCATAAAAAGAACGGAGAAAGTGGTGATTTTTAAAAATGAGTGCAAATGGGGTGCTACCTGGTTTTAATTAAATGGCTTTAATAAATTGTCATCAGAAACGCATCTCGCTTAGGCTCTACTGCTAACTGCGAGAAACCACCTGGAAGACTCTTGCAGAGAGCCCAACCTGGAAATCCCATGCGTGGTGACAGTGAGAACCAGGGAGGAATGGGGGCAGAAGAGTTGACAATTGTCCCCAGGTGTGTACCACTGTCCTCCCAATAGAATGACAGTCCTCTATGGACTGGGGCTTTTGTCTGGTTTGTTCACTACTGCATCTCCCTCACCCTGAACACAAAACCCATGTTTTGACTGGCTGAATGGAAACAACCAGGATGGCAGCTCCCATTTGAGTACTCAACTATGTGCAGGTGCTGGACAAAGTCTCCTTCCATTTGTCATCGAGGTTTGCACTGTTGTTATTTCCATCTTACTGATGAAGGTACTCAGGCTTAGAGGGGTTGAAGCAAGAGCTGGAGGGACTGTTCGTGATCCTATGGACCTTGTTCTGTAGATACAGGAACTAAGGATCTATAGCAGAGAAGCTCACTGTCCCCAGTACCCATTTTGCTCCTTCCTTTTAATTATGGGGACACATGCCACCCAGCTAGAGACCATATTTCTCAGGATACCTTGCAGCTAGGTGTGGCCATATGACAAAGTTTGAGATGATGGAGGATGAGTGGACATGATACACAAAACTTCCACATCACTTCCTACAGGAAAATTGCAATCTTTTTACTCTCCTGGCATGCTAAAATGAACACAGGGTGCTGGGGTAACGGTTTCTACCATGAAGATGAGGACAACACCCCAGACGGTGGTGGAGCAATAAGACAGAGGCTGGGTCTTGTCCTGGATAACATCATGGAACAGAGCTGCCTACTTACTCTGGCTCACCCCCTACCTCTGAGCTATTAAGTGAAAGAGAAATAAACATCCACTTTGCTTGAGCCAGTGTGTTTTGAGGTTTCTGTGTTACAGAAACAGCCTACAGCTAACCAGGAGGTCCCTGCCCAAGTCACATAGCTCAGCTCATTTCTTTTGTTTGTTTCTGTAGCATCCTGGTACAAGGAAGAAAAGCTGCTGGCTTCACACCTATTGCTCTAAGTATCAGAAGAAAGTGTTAAAGCTGCAAAGCACAGAACTAGAGCTGAGGAAGCCCACAGGAAGGCTGTGAAATGAGCTGCAGCATGTCTGGAGGTCTCCTTCCACCTACGCTCACAGTGAGGCCAGAAAGAGGAGCCAACTCTCAAGGGATATGCTCCCCAGATGGAAATCTCCTGAGCAAGTCATTCCACACTCCCTGAAGGGCCACCCTGTGACAGCCTCTTGTGAAAACAACACTCTGGTGGCTATTTCCACACTGGAATGGTGACAGTTTTGGGGTTTGGGTTTCCCTCCCACAAAACGACTAGACAAAACAGCTTCTTTTTATTCAAATCATCCTGTGCCTTTGTGAAAATGCTCTCTTGCTATTCCCAGCATGTTCATGGAGGCTACCAGTACATCTTATCTCATGCTATACACGTGCTCCTGAAAAGTTAACAATTCCCGTTTCTACAAAACCTTATACTTTTAAAATACATCTGGCGAGCTTCCCATTTAAAGGAGTGCTGTTATGAGCCTAACATAAAAATGGATCACCCCCATCGTATATGCTTTTTAAACCTGGATTCCATGTCCCTTCCCCAACCTAGTAGCTCTCTGTCAGCCACTCTTTAGTTCCTCAATGTGCTTCTAAAAGACCAGGACCCAGAAGTAAATGCAATGTTCCAAGCACATGTGTCTCTCCCCGAGCAAGCAAGGGCTCTCAGCTCTATGGCAACTGAGATTCTCTGTGTGCCAAGTAACAGAAAACTCAGTCAAAATAGCTTAAGAGAATTTTCTGCTCTGGGTAACTGAAAGTTCTGGAGGTAGAGCTGGTTTCATTAAGGAGTCATCAAGAACTTGGTTTTTTCTATTTGTCCTCTAGGTCCCTGGGGTATTGGTATCATCCTAGGGTGGATGTCCTTCATGGCAGCAAAATGGATGCAGCAGTTCCAGGCTTTGTATCCACATACCATACCATCCAAGGTAAGAGAGAGAGGGCTGGCTTTCAGGATCTCCTCCAGAAGAGTTAGGGACCTTATTACAAAACCCTCCGGCCAATGTCCTCTTATGCCTCTTCAGACCAAACTGAGTCACACCTCTATTCCCAAACCAATTTCTACAGTCGGAGAAATGCTGTAATGTTGACCAATTATGTGGCAAAGAGGATGGAGTCATCCTGCTTAGATTATACTAGTCACAGATAATACCCCCCAGGGCCATATATGGCTGTTCACAGAGGACCATGGGTGGAATAAATGTTGGGGAGATGATCAGCGATCAAAGATTACATTAGCTTCTTTTGGCAGCCACATTCCATAGCCAACTCATAAATCTTCCCTTCAGCTAAAACCCTTAAGTCTCTCTTAATGCAAGTATCCATCACACTGTAATGGTGCCATTCATGTTATGGACCTATGGCAAAGAGTTTAGATTTATCCCCCCACATTTTCATCTGATTAGGCTGGCTCAGTTGATTCTGTCATCCGAATACGGAAAACAAAACCTCTCATGATCTATCTCTACTCACTGCACTCTCCAGTGCAATTTACACAGTTTTCATTCTATGAAACCTTCAACCGGTGTCCATAGCAAGGTGAGTGCTGCTCATAGCTGCTAGGCTCTCTGCACTGTGCCCGAGCACAGCTACTCTCAGCAGGCACTTGTGTGGGTCCCCCGCCCATTTAAAACAGCATGAGAAGGGCTGTTTCTATAAAAACCAAACTGGAAAGACTCAACAAAAGCAAGTCGCTACATTTACAAAAGGAGTGCTGTCAACGGAGATGTGGAGGAGATATCTGAGACGGACTGGAAAGAAGTTATGAAAAATATAAGATTCTGAACTCAGATAACTTCACAAGCTTCTCTGAGGACTCACTTCACTTTAATGAAACTGGAGACGAGAGACGACGTATTGCAGGCAAGGTTTATGCAAGACGGAACACAGAACCCAACCAGCAGACCCAAACTCAAAGAAAATGTCTTGGCCCTACATCAAAAGCTTGGCAAATGGATGTACATTTACATGTCTTAAGTTAAAATCAAATATTTAAATGTTTATCTGACTTATTTGATTATCCAGCCAACTATTGCCTTCAACTGTAGAACATTAAAGGGCTTCCCCTATGGCTATCCCACCCCACACACACCCCAGCTTCCTGCCATTCATAACTTTATTGGCCTGTCATCAATCTTTTCCTCAAAGGAGTAAAAATGTTGAGAAAGGCAGGCCTGAGCTTAAAATTCTCTCTGTGCCAGCAGGTCTGCTTCCTAATCGACGCGTCGTGATGGAAGGAGGTACTTTGAGTGTGGACCTGTGGAACAGGTGAGATTTGGTGAGAAGAGGGACAGATGAGGAGGTTAGCTGGGAGGTAGTCAAGTCTCCAGGTGGAGAGAATGTGGGTTTTGGCAATAAGAGTAGAAAGGAACAGGTGCAGATGGGACATTACAAAGGGATAATCAAAAAGATTGGTGATTGGTTGAGATATCAAAGAAGAGGAAGGTGGAGCCTCTGGGGGCTCTCCTCAGCCTAAATAGATCACAAGAGTACATTTTGGTTTCTAGATGAGATTTAAAATGTTCTAAGTTTGAGATAACAATATTTGATCTTTTCAGAAAGACTAGAACATAGATGGATAATTCAGAACCATTTACATCTCACCTCTATGGATATATGGAATCATCGAGATAAGAAATATAGAAGGGCTCACTTCACAATGTACCCACATTTCAGGAGCTGGAGGAGGACAGGCCAAGGAGGAAGAGAGACAAGGCCTGAGCAAAGATTTGGGGGAGACCTGCTTGCGAAGACAAGGGTGAATACAGTTTCAAAGAGGAAAGAGGTCCATGTGGCCAGATGTCTTGGTGATGTCAAGCAGGGCCATTGGACCTAGTTATCAAGGTCACTGGTACACTTCAGTTAAAAAGTTTCAATGGTATGCTGAAGAAACTGTGGGGGCCCACGGGGATCCAGATATCACGGCTGCCTGGGGGACCACTCCTTCAGGGGCAAGCAGCAGCTAAAAGGGGCTTCAGGGGAAGGAGATGGTGTTCAAGAAAACTGAAACATTGCTTACCCCTGAAGCCATCAATACAGGAAGAGAGAAGATAAGATCCCAGCCCATTATGCTGTGTCATTATGAAAGTGTTATTATGAAAGACATTTTCTTAAAAAGACTGGGAACAAGCCCAAAGCTCAGGAGGAAATGTTTCAGACACTGAAGAAGTGACAAGGCTGGAAGAGATGGAGCACAAGCCACCACGGCTCACTCCCTGGGCACCTGTTGCCTCAAGACTGACCACCCACCATCCTCGAGCAAGGCTGCACTCCAACAGCATGATGACAGAGGTCTGCAGAGGGGGGCTCTTTCATCAGGACCTCAGTTCCAGATTACACGAAGGAGTCCAGGAGCTGCAGACTGTTGAGTCTCTGCTGTTTTCCCATTGCAGGCCCTGCTTCCTGCAACAGGTCTCCTCTCCCAGGGCCCAAGGCTGATCATGTGTGATGCAGAAATGTTGGAGAGCTATTAGGACCACAGAAGCCAAGAACATCCCTAATTGTGTGATTTCTCTCCAGCTGGGTGTACCCCAGACTCATGAGTCAGTTTCTATGTACCCCAAAGAAAGGGTTCAAAGTAAAAGGGAAGAGATGGAGGGAAGGGCAAAAGAACAAACAATACTCAGTGTGGACAGGAGAGTTTAACCACTGTCTGGGAGTGGGAAAACAAGAACTGAGTAAAAGCAATAAAACCTGTGATGGAAAACATCTTCTTTGGGTTGAACTTCACACTCCCAACATGGAGCCCAGGGCCCCGTAAGCTTCCACAAATACTGATGATCGCTAGACGACGATTGTGCTTCAACCCTGCTGCACCCACTCAGAGGGATTCTTAGCTCTCCTGTGTGGCTGAGGTTTTGGATACCTTGTCTAAGGTTAGATAAATGGGTGGTTTATACATCATTTCTTCTGCCTTAAATTTCCTCCAATGACCTCTCCACCACCTGCCCAATCTTCCCAGATATTTTACTAGCAGTTAAAGTTCATCTTTCCAACCATTCCTCACTTCATTTCTATCAGATATATCCATTAACAGCAATTATTATAATTCATATAGCACTTTAAAAATAAAGTATGTCATCTTCGTCTTTTTTTTTTTTCTTTCATCTTCATCTTAGCTCATTTGCTCTTTGCAACCACCTTGTGAGAGTTGCGGATTACTGGCTCCATTTTGTAGTGAGGACACTGAGGCTCAGGAAGGTGACGTGCCTTGTTCAGAGTGATAAAATGAGCCGCTGGTATGGCCTGAATTAGAAACCAAGTCTTTTGACTCCCAGCCCAGTGCTCCACCTCCAATATCCTGTTGCCTCTGGATGCCCTCCCTCTCACCTCTAATGCATCTGAACTTACATTCTCTTGGGTCTGCTCCTCAAACAACATGTAGCCCCAAACTTTGTCCCTTTTCCTGGCCAAAAACCACATCATGTCTTCCATTTCTTTTTTCTTTTTCTTTTTCTTTCTTTTTTTTTTTTTTAATAAATCTTTCCATTTCCATTGCCCACATTTTGGAGACATTTTATCTCCTGTTGTTATCAGTTCTTTCCTCTGTCTTTTCCTTTGTTAATTCCAAGATGCCCTGAACAGGAAAGAAAACGATAACATGGCTATGTTCACCCAACTGTCTGACCAATACTTGCTGCAGAATAGGGCAGGATATACCCCCAGGAACGACAGGGAAAGGCAGCAGTGTGGCTTTCAACTTCAAAAATGCATTTCCTCCCCTCCGACTTCTATGCAATGTGAGCAAAAGCTCAGACTTACATTCTTGACACAAAACTCGGAGTCAAGGTACTCTAAATCACCATCACTCAGGAACATGATGATGTTCTATACTGGATTTCCTAGAATAGTGCAGGGGAGCCCCCTAGCAACAGAGCACCGCCAACAGAGTGAAGCCAGGATGCCGGAGTCCCAGCTTAGGGACAGCCCACCCTGGGTGGTGGCAGGTGGTTGATAAAGTCACAGAGGAGTGAAAATAACTGGTGGTCAAAATACTTAAATCACCAATGATAACACAAAATGTGTGGTTCTGTGTATTCATCTGGGCCTCTTATTAGTTGGCCCTGCTGAAGGGTGAGAAACTGTGAAGTAACAGGAAAAGGGGACATGTCCGAGCATTCCCATCACTATACCTTGAAATAATTCCCAGCTGCGGTGATTGTGTGGGGATGGGGTGGAGAGGGGAATCTCCAGGCGACTCGCCTGGGGCTGAGTCCACTCCACTTTGACACGGGGGCCCTCTTTTGTTAGTGGAGGTGGTGGTTGTCACAGCATTAAAGGACACACTGGGGTTGTGTATCTTCCATGGAGTGAGCTCTCCAATCAGCTTCCATTAGTGACACCAACTGAGTGAAGCAATTGCTTCATCTCTTTGACCAGCAATTTCTAAAATACTTCAAGGGGCCCAAGATTTGATGGCATCACCTCAAAGGCTCCTCTGGAGTTGAGGGGTGGCCCTACCCATGGGGCCTCTCTAACTTTAAGCCAAGCCACCATGCTTTCTTCTGTTTTATCTACTCTGGTTTCATGCAGGATTTTGTCAACCAAAAGAGTCTACCAACCACTGACCACTTAGTTCTGAAGTGTTTTCTTCCCCTAGGGAAGGGTGTTTTCCTTCAACTTCTGTCCTGCCTCCTGCCTACAGTACTGGGACTGGCTGAGGGCCACACCTCCAGGTGGTTACAGGCTGCAGCAGGGCCACACATAGCTTTAGCCTGAGGCTACAGGGCTGAAGTCCCTGAGGTTCCCAAGGCCTCCTCCCAAGGCAGCCAAGGGAAGCAATGAGGATGAACTAGACTATGAAAAGCCCTCATCTTTCATTCCTGTCACCTACCAGGGGCAATTCACCCTAACACTAACCAGACAGGACTCAAAGAAAGAGCCCTGTTTTATCTGTGGAAAAGCTGAAGGACAGAGAGAGTAGGCAACTTGCCCAAGGTCACATCATCATTAAGTGATAAGGCTAGAGTTTGAACTCAGGTAGTGTGGCTCCAGGGTCCATGCCCTTAACCATTATACTACACTGCCTCTCAAAAGGACTCGGTACACAAACCAACTAGTCCTGACCGCAACATGGTGAGATCGACTTTTTAACAATCCAGAATATTCTACATCCACATATTCCTTTGAGTAAGACCCCCAGCTGTTGAAGCAGGCAGGGTGAGGACTGCTCACTTATTCTAACAATGCCACCGTCTCTGAAAACATTTCTGGGACTTGTCTCAGGGAGCTGCCCTCAGGGGTTTCTGAATACCCCAGGTAGTGGCAGCTCCTAGACCCCAGGATCCAGATAGCACTTTCACATCCTGTCCCAACCTTTGGATGTCAAATATGTTGAATCCAGGCTCCAGGATCAAGCTTGGGTGATGCCGTTGGGTAAAAACTAACCGTGACTATAAAGTAACAACACTGGCTTTCCCCTCTGGGGCTGGTAAAACGGCTCTACAGGCCAGTGGAAGAAATGTCTCTCCTCCCATGGTGGCTACTAAAGTGGACAGGACACTCATCTGGACCTGTCAACTGAGGTCTGTTTGGTGAAAAACAAAAAAGTCAGCTCCATCCTTTACAGTCACACCTCTGAAGCCAACGAGTCATGAACTTGGAGTTGTTTTTCCAACAACTGAATTTCCACTGATCCGCACACCCGCTCACCCGCTCCATGGCTCTGCCTTGTAAGAAATGACACACATTTTCGAGAAGGCTGGCCAGGTGAGGAGTTCAGCCCAAGGCCACGCACAGAGAGACACTCAGTGACCCTTAATGAGAATGAGTCACAGCACGGGGCTCCAACCAGCACTAGCTGGCCGAGTCCCATCCCTAATCCTTCTGAAAAATGCAACTGCCGAACTTACACGCTGCCACCATCACCAACCTGTTTCCTTCCTGCGCTAGTTTGATTTCAATGCCGCGAGTGGCTGGCACCACTGCCTTCTCTCGAGGCTCCCTTCATCGCCTAAGTAGTGCCCTCTAGCTCTCGGTGCCAGCGGACCAATCCCCTGAAGTCTTCACTCAACATATCCACCAATTCCTGGGGCTCTGAGGCTGGTTTCTGTCCCCAAAGAGCTCAGGGTGCTAGGATGCTGGCAAGAAAAACCATGCGTTTTCCAGGTCCTGTTTCCAAATGGCTTCCCTCTTTCCTGTCTCCCCTGAAAGACTATTAAAAAATGATGGGGAACCAGCTCAGGAAAACATCCAGAGAAGGGGTACTGAACTTGCTGCACCAAGAAGGGGTACTGAACTTGTTGCACCAAGAACTGATGACCCCAATAGGCTGCCCTGCCAAAGAGACAGCAACGGCCATGCTCACAGCCAGCACTTTCCAAGCATCTATTATGGGCCAGGCACTGAGCAAGCTGGACCACTGTTTTCTGTGTTCCCGGAAGGCACGACTGGGATGAACAGGTGTAACTCCCAGCATCTCTCTCCAAGAAACTGACCTATGAGAGAGTAGACACTCACCACTAGAGGAGACAAAGCAGAAGCTGAGCGTTCTTTGTCAAGGTTAAATGTAAAGGGGATTCCTGCATTGGGTGGGAGGTCAGATGCTGGAGAATCTCTAGAGTCCTCTTGACCCTTAAAATTTAATAAGTCTGTGAAAACCGGATGCAAAGATACACAACACGTGCACAAGCCCCCAGCCTACCACTGATGTTATCATCTTCCTTGAGAAAACTGAGATTTCATCCCGGGCTACTCCAGTGGGAAAGCTGCCCTAAAATTGTACCCTGCCCTGATGAACTCCCAGGGCAGGAGGTGATGGAGACGTCTCATGGGGACTTGCTTTAAGAGTTCAATTTCTTCCCAGATGACTCACTTTCAAGTTCTGCTCTCTGAACCACCCTGCATATGCCTTCACTGGCTCCCACCACCATTCTCTGTATTCAGGAGGCAGGTGTCTGGGACCCAGCTGGGGGACCTGACTCCTCTGAGCCACCACCACTGCCACTGCCACCGTTTGCAGAGCTGGGCCCCTGCATGCTGCCTCCTCCTTGCCGGGCCTCCACCGGGCACGCTGAAGCGCGGCTGCCAGCCTGCTTTCAATATCCGCTCGTCCCGCGCTGGCCTACCAGCCAGACGGTCCCCCCACCCCTTTCCCTTTGAAGAAAAGTGATTTAATTTCATGAGACTTTGGGGTAATCATGTTATGATCTTCAACATTAACCAGAACCAACTCCCTGCTACAAGAGGGTGGGGAAGGAAAGGGGAAGAAAAAGTAAACAGTCCCATTTGGGATTGCCAGAAATGAGAGGAAAAAGAAAATCACAGCAGCTGCTTTGCTGGTTCCCCTGATGAGGACAGGCCTCTGCCAGAAACGGGGCCTCTGTGCCAAGGTTTCTGGAAACAAGGAAGTTGGGCTTGGCAGGGCCTCCATTTCTACAGGTTAATCAGCTCAATTCTGGTGGGGGGAGATACCGTTTTCATTCCCTAGCCACCCTCTTATTCCCACCCCACACTTTACATGGTGCTCTGCAACCCCCACTCCTACCGCAGCTGAGATTACCTGACATCTCTACCTGAGCTTGGGGCCTCCCCGCCCCGTCTCCTAGGCCAAGGCCAGGATGTAGAGCTGTTCTGGAGACCAGGTCAAGTGGCCACTTTAGATTTCCCTAAAAGGCTTTACTACCGCACCCCTGCCGACTTCTTAAAGCTTTTTGGACAACAAAAGCCAGCTTGATGAGAAGATCGGGTTAAGAGAAGGCAAGATTAAGTCAGGAGGGGGAGAGGGCTTTAAAAAAGGCAAGGAATAATTCAGGGCACAACCCTAGAATAGTGCATCTAAGGGTTAGCTGGAGCCAGCGAGGAATTCTCATGAACAATGGTCCTTCTTGGCAGACAGTCCAAGGGTGTGGTGCTAGCTTGAAAAAACAGCAAATAACCCAGGCTCCAGGGCCACCGGGGAGGGGGCTGGTGTAAAGCTGGAAAGCTAGAGTGAGGGACTTTATGTAGACACCCAGGAAATGATGGGGCACAAAGGAAGGTGCTTTCCTTGGGGTTCCATCCCCAGAGACATCTTGGCGGAGCTCAACTCTGTGAAGGGCAGACAGCTCTGTTTCCCAGTCTTGGCTTCCCTCCCGTCTCTCTGGGTTGCCTGTCTGCTCAGAACCCCCAAAGGCCTATGCCGGTTTTCTGGACCCTCTGCAGGGATGCTGAAACTACAGCATCTGCTAGAGGCTTGACACACAGGGACCACCATGCCACATAAGGCAACTTCTCACACCCCCACCTCTCCATCTCCCCCAGCATCCATTCAGACTTCAGGCTGGAACTGAGAGTGTCTTAGCCATTCAGGAGGGAAATAAGACCCTGGATATGACTTTGGAGACATATGTTTGCAGTTTAAGTCCCTTTCTAAAGCGTAGGGGAAACAATTCATGTGAAATCGGCCACCATGTGACTGCCACATTGTCCCCAAGCCTCCATTCCTAGCTACCGTTTGAAGGCCATGTGTATGGGGTCACCCTCCATCCGGGCAGGCAGGTAGGCACATCCTTAGACCCAGGGTCAGCTAAGCCAAGTCCTCTGGCCTCCATGAGGCACAGTAGTCCCAGATGCAGAAACTATAATACATTTTAATATATTTTTGTCTTTACAAACACATTTTTGGTTTGTTTGGGTTTTTTTCCAACTTCATATAAAAAATCTAATTTAAGATGAAGGTCAAGCAGAATAGAACAGAGGGATTACAAAGTCTAATTACTGAGAATGTGAAGAGATATTATTATATTAGAAAAGTGATCAAAATAGGCTTAGAGCAAGCTTTGGACCATGTCAGGAGCTTAATGTGGCAGTTCTAGAGACTGACCTTTAAATGCTTGAGAAATTCTAAGAGAAATCGCCATTTCCAAGGGCATCAGTGTTCAGTCCATGCGTGACATCAAAATTAGATCTGTGTCCCCCGAGAGAATGGACTCCTCAGGCAGCTGACAGAGGTGAAAAGAGCTCATGAGCCCTACAGCCTTCGTGGTTTGTGGCTATTCTCTCAATACGGAAAGTTCTGAGAGACTGGCGGAACTGAGGTCTGTGGGGAGCGGGGTAAGCTGGGGACCAGAGAAGGGCTCTAGTGGGAAGCAACATGGTGGTCACACGTGGCAGGAATGTTTGGAAGCAGAGTATCCCATAAGTCTTGGGAAGCCCCAGTTGTGGGTCTAGCCACACAAAGCACATGTCTCTTAACTGTGAGCTCCAAATCAGCGGCAACTTAGATTAGTGGTAAAAGCACTGAACAAGGTGGTAAGAGATTTAGGCTTTAATTCCATCTTTTCATCACACTGCACTTTTTCAGATTCTCAGGGGGTCAGGCTAAAGGAGGCGTGATTGCTCTGTGTCCACTCCCTGTGTCTCTATGACTTCTCTAAATAGTGATGCGAGTATAGACAAAACTTCCTTTCTGGGTGGGGGAAAATGACTGCAGACGAAATTTTATGAGTTATCCTAACCAGCGGCTTATGCAAAACCTACTCAGAAGGCTCAGAGCTAATATTTATTGAGCACCTGCTATGAACCATATACAGTCCCAAGCACCTGAACTCATTTAACTCACAGCAATCATAGGAAGGAGCATTATTATCACCCCCAATAGACAAAGGAAGAACCTGAGTCACAGAGTGGCTGAGACACCTGTCCAATGCCACAGAGTTATTTATCATGTGACAGAAGTGGGGTTTGAGCCTAAGACACTCTAGCACAGGAGTCCCACCTCTTAGGCTACTAGACTCACAGCTTACTAAGAAGACGCAAATGCAGATTCCCAACTGCTCTGGCCATAAAAGCTCTCAGGCATGTGCCTGGGGACATAGCTAGACTAGCTCACTCTTTTCTCTCAAAAGGTTGCCTGCTTGTGTCTGAGTTACCCACCAATCTCTTCCTGGAAGGATAAGAAACAGGTGGTTTGCTTGGCCTGTGGCATGACATAGGGTCTTGGTACACTCACCAACAGAGGCAAAGACGGAATAGATCAAGGCTCAACCTAAAGGCTCAACTCTTCAAACATTTTAACATGGGAGGTCTACCTGAACAGTCGTTCTTCCTTAGAAGCAACAGGAAGCCCCATGCAACACTTCCACTCAGACTCTTCACATTCTTACTTCAAGTTGCCTTTCGGCCCTTCTGTCCCCAAATCCCAAGAAGTTAGGTCCCTGAAATGCAGGCAAGGCAAGACCTCCCACATGGAGAACATAGGACATATAAGGAAGGATGTCGCTCAGAAGACTCAAACTCTTCTTGAAAAGGAAATGACCTTCTTGGCTCCATTATTATTTTTTCTAACAAAGTAAAAGTGATTAATCCATATTCAAACCAAAATAGTTTATATTCAGAGTCTGCTGAGGGCTTTTTAATTACGAACTATGAAAGAAAATAATGCTCACTCTTCTGCTTTGGAATAACAAGCTAATAAAGTGGAAATTAAACTGATCTTTAAAGAAGACCAGAAAGAAAGGTTCCTAAAACTTAATTTCCACTCATTTTTTTAATTCCCATAACTATAAACTATTTGAATAGACCTTTAAAATGTTTTAAAAGAAAAATTCCTGGGAGGAGAAGTGTCTAAGAGGTTCAAATTTAACAGTTGAGAAAAGGCTCTTAGCAGCCCGCAATCCCCACAGGATTGTGAAATTTATCACCCGGGTCTCTTGGTACCGGATCTTCACCAACGGTGGAAGAAGCCAGGCAGGGAAGCCAGAGGCCATGTGCAAGGACAGGAAATTTCAGTGTCCTACTTTGAAAAGCAGACGAGTTTATTTCTATACCCACATGCATGCATGTCCAGAACGCAGGGCATCAGCCCGGAAGAAAGCTAGGGGGCAATTGGTGTTGCTAGTGTGGCATCTGGAAACCAACCACGCCCCCTCCTTCATCTTAGATCCCCCACTGAAAACTTGAGGTTGACATACTGTTCCCTCCCAAGGGCCTAAAGTGAGAAAAGGCCTATAAAAAGGGGCAGGGGGGGGGGGCTTATCTAGGGAACATAATCTGACTCTATTCGCACCAAAAAGGTACTTCATAAGCTCATCAATCCCTTTTTAGCTGGGCCATTTATTTATTTATTTATCCAGCCAATAAACCTTTGTTAAATGTCTCCAATGAGACACTAAGGCACTGTGCTGGGAGATACAACCTAAGCTCTATGGAGGCAGAAGCAAATGTGTGAATTTGTACTGGAAGATCCAGCACCTGGGCAGGGAGCATCCTGGCTGAGGAGTGATGGGCTAGGCATTCATCCCTCCAGCCTGGAGACCCTACCCCAAACTTACCTGTTGAGAGGCTAGACAGAAAGAGATTCCTGGCAGAACTCCAGACCCAGGCCCAAGGGTACCTATGCAGCACAAACCTAATGGGACGTGGGAGGTAGCTAAAAAAATTAGAAAGATGGGAGTCAGGGACAGACTGAGAGGGGCCTTGAATTCCATGTGAAGGAGTTTGAACTTGATTCTGTGAAAAATGAAAAATCACAGAAGAAGGGAGCTTGAGTGGCAGCGGGCCAAAGAACAATGGGTATTTGAATGAAAGCATCTAGAGTGTGGTTAAATAAAATATACCTTATTCCACTGAGAAATGTATTCATTATCATGAAACCATTATTCTATAATGGCAGGAAGCTCAAAGAAACTAAGATTCGACTATTTATTATTTTCTATGGCTTACTCTAAATCTCAGAGCACATATACCTTCTTCAACGCTCTACTGAAAGTGTATTCAATAACCTTAAAAGTCACTGCCATGTCCACATCCCTACCAACAGTGTCATTTTCAATGCTATTTACTTACACTATCCATAGGTTCAAATCAGCCCTTCTGAATATCTGCCATTTAATTTCCTGTTTGACCCATGCTAAATGCAACCAATGCGAGCCTATGATGTCTTTAATACAGTTAGTGATTTTCTTAATTTTCTTAATTTTTCTTAATTTTTTTTCTTAATTTTCTTAAGGATTTTGTGCATTTACAGTCAACTCTGTTCATTATAATAATTTGTTTAAATTAAGCTTTTTTTTTTTTCCTTTCTGGGAACTAGTAGGTAAATGGTAAAGTGTTTAAATTTCCACATACTTCCCTTACAGTAGCATGCAGTCCACACACACTTTGATAGGAGCTCAGCACAGCATTCAAGTGTGGTCATTCATGCCTTCCTTCTTCCATTTAGTGCAGATTTTTTACTGAATTCACACATTGCCCCCAGAACTGGTCCAAGGACCGGGACACAGAGATCTCATGCAAACTTGGTGCCTGCCCTAATGGCACTTGCAGTCTCGGATCGGGAGACAGGCATTCAATGAGTGAACAAATATGTAAACGAGATAATTTCAGACAGTGAAAACAAGACAACATGACACCATAGGTGTGTGGAGTCACTACTAGTCAGGGAAGGACTCTCTGAGAAAGGCATCTGAGCTGAAACTTGAGAAATAAGGGGGGGAAAAAAAAAGCACAGGCAAAGAGAGAAAGAAACAGAAGGTTGAAGCTCAGCGAGTCTGAAGAAGGGGGGCCAGGGTGGCTGCAGTGTGGGGAATACACTTCGAGAGCCAGGATGGCATGGCATCAGCAGAGAGTGTAATAGGAGCCACGCAGGTTTTAAAGCAGAGGGTGTGCGTTTGCGGTTTGCTGCAAATGTAGAAATGGATGAAACCAGGAGGGTAAGGAAGAGGCTTTAGCAATAGCTTAAGAAATGACATGAAATAGATGGATTAGAAATATTTTGGATAGTATTGATGAGATTCAGCAAAGAACTGTTTGGGGTGAGGGGAACACAGTGATAGAGAAAGAAACTTAAGATAATTCAACTAGGTATTTGGCCTGAGCAGTTTGAGGTCTCTATTAGATATCCCGGTGGAGGTATGAAACAGAGAATTGTGGGGTTTGGAACTCAGAAGAGAGGCCAGGGCCAGAGAGGTAAAACTAAGAGGGTTTGCAAGGCATTAGGAAGCATCAAGAGAAAGGATGAGGTCATCTACAGAGAGCATGCATGGAGGGAAGAGAGGCAAGAACTCTGGGGTGAGCTCCTAAATGTAAAGGTCAGGTAAAGGAGGAACAGCCAGAGGAGAAAGCTGGGCAGGAAATGGATGGATGCACGGATTTATATGCAAACAGCCTGAACCAGTTACTGTAATCAGCAAAGGAATAGCGCTATTTACTCAATGAACCACTTTACTCCCCACTGATTTGGTTTCTACATCGCTATAAGACAATATGTAACCTTTCTTTCCTACTGTTCCTAAGACAGCAGCAGGCTATAACCACCCACTAGATCTTGAACAAGAAATAGCCAAATAAAAGACTGATAACTAAGATATGCTGTATTGCTAACCTAATGATGAAAAAGTACGTAAATCATACTGGAAAATCCTGGATGAAGGGATCCAGATAGATTTCTCTCATTTCCAGAAGCAGCGGGCTATCACAATGGCCCTCTCCTCAAGACATGCATCAGTCTTGACTAAAAGATAATCTTCACTCTGTTAACCATGTGTGCTAACTCCTTTCTTTCAAGGTGTGGAACCTTCGGATTATAGTCTAAATCCTGCCTTTAAGCTCCAACCATGAAGAAACACCATTTTGTGTGTACTGTGTCAAAAATACAACAAAGCCTCAAAAGTCATTAATGATATCTATTAAAGGCTACGGGATGAGTGAAAATTAGTCTTTCCTTTAAAAAAGGGGGGGAGGGTTATTGATAGTTTCATCTCTGGGGCAAGATTTCTCTGTGTTAAATGGAAAAGCAGAAGTTTAAGATGTGCTTTCAGATTTTAGATAGGCATGTAACAAATTCTGAAAAGGTTTGCCTCAGCCCTGTGTTTTTTTCTAACATAAAGGCAGTGCTGGCAATTCCGTTAGATTTCTACTATGAGTTGACATTGTCACACCTACAGATACACTGGGTGTCAGATATCCTTATCACATAATACATGAAATGTAATGCCTGAACATAATTTAATGTACTATTTTTCTGAGCTTTCTCTTGAAAAGCAGGGTGACTTCTTGGGTAGCAGCAATTTACCTTTCACACTTCTGTAATAATCAAGGTACCTGATTGCCCTGAATAACATTTCAGGCTGTCAGAATATTTCATGGATGTGAATTAGCATTTCAAAACCTTTGAAACCAAGGGTAGGAGGGCTTTTTACGTTAGCTAAAGACTCGGCAGGCTGCAAAGAAGCAAGTATTAAATGCACCCCTGGAGAAGCCATAGTTCGGCAGGATATTAGATAGGGGTCTCAAAAAAATGCATCAAAAAGCTTGAGAAATTCTGGCTCATTAATCATATAGCCTGAAATTTCCAGAAAGGATCCGAGTTCAAATATTCTGTTCAATATCTTCATAACTCATTAAAACATCCTGAGTATCTCAACACTTTAGACACAGAAACAACATTTTTCTAGATTGCTTCTCCAATGCAGGAAGGGGCATAAAAATCTTGTTAGGCCATGGCCCCTATATTGGAGTTGGGGAAACTTCATACTGAGAAAGTCTGTGGTCATCGAAATATAACAATGCCCTCAAAGATTTTTTGTGAGCAGGTTGAGCATCTGGGGCTAAAGATCTACTGAGGTATGAGACTGACTGAGAAACAAAACCACCCAATTCACCGAGTTATTGCTCTCACAGCCATATCGTTTGCACAGTTCCATCAGGCCTTCCCCTACTAAAAACTGGTCCTGGTTCCCCACTGTCTATTAGTGGTTCTCTAACTGTGGTCCCCAGACCAGCAGCACCAATTTAAACATTAATTTGTTAGAAATACCTACTGAATCTCTGGGTATGTATGACCCTGATGCATGCTAAAGCGTGACAACCCCTTGCCTATGTAAATCCTACATTCATTAATCTGATGGCCACCTTGCCCATACCACCTTTCTGTTCCGTCCCCTACTGCTCTCACACTCTAAGCCTAGTTTCTAGGTGGATTCTCTCATTGATTAGAAGGTCTCTGAAAATGCCCGCTCCACCCCTTCACTTAGGGCCATCATCACTCACTGAACTCACCTGCCTAGAATCTGCCACTTTCCTCATCCCACTCTCCCACAGCCACTCAAGTCCTCTATTTCTCAGGAAAGGCAACCCTATAACTCAGACTGAGCCCTCCCCCACCTGGTCGGCCCTGAGTATTCTATCCGACAACAGAAGGCGGCGGTCTTTCCTCAGTACAAAGTAAACCAACCTAAGGTGACTCAATTAAACTAATTATAGCAGAGTAACTAGTTGTAACTTTCTCAATTTTATGCTTTTTGAGTTACACATTTCTTCTAAACCTTTGTTGCCAGTTCCTTGCTATCCCACTTGAGTGCCGGCCAGCTAATGACAAAACCGATAAACAGCCCGGTGTTCTGCAAAGAGCACGATGACTTCCTGTGCGGCCTGCTGCACATGTCCCCAAGCCCACTGTTAGTACCACTCATTTGGCAGTTAACGTATCTTATGTTGTAAAATATACTTTTATCCCTAGAAAGCCTACCCTAATCATAATGGTTAGTGTGATATATAAATATGCACACACGCATTTATACACATGTACCTTGAGTGCAGTGTGTCCCATTTCTTCTGATCGATATCATTCTTGCCACCCTGATCCCCCCACCCTTCGCCCTCAGTGCTCGCAGACACACTCACTCAGATGCACGTGACCTTGGTGGTTTAGACTTGCCCTCTGGGGTCTTCTCATATGCATGAATCTTTTTTTTTAATTGAGGTGAAATTCATATAACATAAAATTAATCACTTAAAGTGTACTTCAGTGGCATTTAGTACATTCACAGTGTTGTACAACCAACACTTCTGGCTGATTCCAAAACATTTTCATCACCCCCAAAGGAAACCCATCCCTGTTAAGCAGTCACTCTCCATTTTCCCCTACCTCCAGCCTGGCAACCACTAGTCTGCTTTCTGTCTCTATGTATTTGCCCATTCTGGATATTTCACATTAATGGAGTCATATGTGACCTTTGGTGTCTGTCTTCGTCACTTAGCATGTTTTTATGGTTCATCCACACTGTAGCATGATTCAGTACTTCACTCATTTTTACATCTGAATAATATTCCATTGTATGTATATATCACACTGCGTTTATGCATTTATCCATTGACAGACATCTGGGTTGTCTCCACTTTTTTGGCTATTGTGAATAATGCTATGAACACTGGTATATAAGATTCTGTTTGATTCCGTGCTTTCAGTTCTTTTAGATATACATCTAGGAGTGGAATTGCTGGATCATGTGATAATTCTATGTTTATCTTTTTAAGATGTCTGCATTAGTTCCTCAATGTGAATCTGCTGTATTTTTCCCCAGGGTTATTTGTGATCAGGAAAAGAACCTTAGACACCTTCATATTATACCCAAGCCCAGTGCATATGGAAGGTAGGCATCACAATGAATGATAATGTAGAGGACTTACTAGGGGCCAGGCATTTTGCTAAGAGCTTTACATGTATTAACTTATTTAATGCTCATAATAGCCCAGTAAGGTATTATTATTATCCCCATTTTTCAGATGAGTAAACTGAGATGAAGAGAAATTAAGGAACTTGCTCAAAGTCACATGACCAATAAGTGGCAGAGCCAGGATTAAAACCCAGGCAGTCTGACTCCAGAATGTGGGCTCTTAAACCACTATACTATCGGTCCCCAACCTTTCTAGCCCCAGGGACTGGTGCTCCTATGAGAATCTAATGCCTGATGATCTGAGGTTGAGCTGAGGCGGTGATGCTAACGCTGGAGAGTGGCTATAAATACAGATGAAGCTTTGCTCACTTGC
>NW_006442497.1:4684925-4685803 GCF_000325575.1 Pteropus alecto | reverse complement strand
AACAGCCCAGTTCCTAACAGGCCACAGACTGGTTTCAGTCAGTTGCCCAGGGGTTAGGGACCCTTGTACTATACCACCAGCCTCTCTCACGTTCATTTACCCTCAAATCCTAAAAGACAAACATTGGGGTGAGGGTGTAAGGAGGTTCCTGATACCTGGGGATCGAAAAATAAAATCAGATCAACTAGTAAAAGAACTTAAAATGGAAAACATCTAGCCTCCTTAGCATGTATTTTTACCCTATTCTTTAAGCTATTTTTTTTTTTTTTGAGTGCCTATCATAGGTCAAGTATCCTTTGTCATCCTTAATCCTCACCAAAATCCCATGAAATAGGTATAATTATCTCCATTTTATGGACAGGAAAAGTGAGACTTTTAATATACAATTCTAGTTCTTAAGATTTGGTTGGCTATCAGGAGCCATTCACAGCCAGGACATCGCATCTTCTTCACACAAAGTTCACCATAATACAGTAAATGATAAACTTTCCACAGGTAACCTGAGTCATTAAGAAGCTATTGTTTAAGAAGGCGGATAAGTATAAAATGCATTTCAGGAAGACTGCTGTTCAGAATGATGAAGATGATATAAATGTTGTTATACTTAAAGGAGCCATGTGCAATTTTCTGGAAGATTTTCTTTTATGGGACCTCTCAAACCTGATCTTGGCCGGCCAATGAGCCTGCACTGTGGGTCAACAATACCACTTGATGGCTTTATGAAGATAAACTACAATCAGAAGATGAATTATAAAAACAAGAAAGAGCAGCCAAAGTATTATGAAATGGAAAATACCTGAGGAATCAATGAAAACAGGGAGATGAAAACGAGGTACATTAAGCAGAGTGAGAAGGGGTCACCAAGAAAGAGGCAGACA
>NW_006442497.1:4656922-4684888 GCF_000325575.1 Pteropus alecto | reverse complement strand
AGCAGGAAGAGCAAAAGCAAACAAGACAAAGATAACCCCGGGCCATCGCTAGGAAACAGACTCAAGGGTCACCAGGACTGTGCAATCAACCAGTCATATGTCAAATTGAGGCTTAAGCGATGAAATTATTTCAGCCAACATACCTGACTGCTTGTTGTTCACATAGTAAACTCGGTGAGGTCAAGAATGAAAGGTTGTATAACTTGGTTCCAGGCTTCTCTTTACAAAGCTTGTCCCCCAGAGCCCTAGGGGTTCTTTGCCGGGGATTACAGGGACTGGGGTGGGATGAGGATGATGCACTCCAACCAGCCCGCTTCACCAACTCCTCCTTCAGCCAGAGCAGCTCAACTTTTCCCTGTTTTCCTAACTGAGCTTCCATGTAAGATTTTGTATGAAGAAAGAACCTTGATAAAAAAGCACTCGAAAAGCAGGTGGGGCAAGACGGCAAGGCCTATAATATCACACGAGCCTATGATATCTGCTCCACCACTGAGTGCATAGGGCATGCAGCAAGCACACATGCGCAGTGCGTTCTCTTGATTGCTTCTCCAGCTTCTCTTCATCCTTGACACAGGAACCAGTCCCAACTCTTATCAGTTTTTCCTTCAGAGGACGGTTCACTTCTTTCCCATTTCCTTGGCCACAACTCCAGGCATGATTGCCCCCTCTCCTGGTTTGCAGCAAAAACTTTCCCACTGCTGGCAGCCACACACTGCTCACCAGCATGGAGCACATTTTCCTGATGTCACCCATGGCCCAAAGGGTCAAAGTGTCCTCACTGGCCTCAGAGTATCTCAGGGGCACTCCAACCGGCTTACTCATTAACCACGGCCTGGGCCAAGAAGATAGTACTCCCACATCTCATATTGCTGATCGTTTTTATTTCTCCCTGGTGTCTCCTGCCCCGACAATGAAGAGAATGTGTCCAAGTTACATTCCAACTCTCCATGAAGTGCTCCTAGCTCCTCCCTACTGGCCAGTGGGGGTATACTATAGGGCAGAGGGATGTGTGATAAAAACAATTGCCGAGGTGTGACTACACCCAGAGAAATGGGACAGGGCTGCAGACTGGCCTAGGCAGGTGTGATCATCTTGCCTTCACTTTCAGCAGCAGGATTCCCTCCAGCAGCGCTTGATAACTGCTCCTACCAAGTTTGCCCCGGGGGATAGGAGGCTTGGGGCCTCCTGCTGCTTTTGCCTTGTCCTTATCTCATGGAGTGGAAATCCTTCTTCTGGACTCTGAGCAGAGCCTGGGCAAGCTGGGTTAAGAGCTTACCTGTTTTGATTGTCCCACTCCAGGACCTGGGCACTGTGGCCAAGCAGGGTCACATTCCCAATGACCTGAGCTAATGGACGGTGTCCTACACCAAAGAGTGCTCTTCCTCTGCCCCAAACTGCCCTAGGCCATCACTCACCACCCCACACTCTCCACCTCAGGCTAAGCAAGCTGTGGTTTGGAGCCATCAGGCCAGATGCCCTAAGTGGCCAGTCTCTCAGATGTCCAGCCCAAGGCCCATCCCTGTATTGTTCACCAGTAGCCAGACAAATCATCAACCTACCTGAAATCCTCCAAGAGCTTTCCATGGTCCTCAGAATGAAATTTAATCTTTTACAGAGCCCACAAACCCCATGCTGAGGGCAGCCCTCCTGCCTTCCTCTCTACCGCCTCCCCCACCTCCCACCTTCTTTCCCACCAGCCTTTTCTTTTCTCTGTTCCTCAAACATGGCGAGCTCCTTCCCCACGTCAGGACCTCTGTATTTGTTCTCAATGTGGAATGGCCTTACCTTCAACATCTGCATGGCTGGCTCCTTCTCCTCATTCTGCTCTCAGCCCAAATGCTACTCCTCAGAGAGGCCTCCCCTGGTGCCTGGTCTAACACTGCCCTCTAAGCAAGTTCTGCTCTTCTCTCCCCATTCGTTACTCCTCTAATGCCTGTCTTCTCCACAGCTTCATGAGAGCTGAGACACTGCTTGGCCACGGTGGTATTTGCAGCATTCAAATCTCTGCCTAGACACAGTGGGTATTCAGCCTCTGACCATTGGTGGAATGAGTGGATAACTGAATGAATAAATGAATGAGTGAATGAATGAGAAAATAAATAAGTGAACGCGTGGATTGAGTGAATGAAGGAGTGAGTGCTTAAATGAATGCAGCAAGGCAGGCAGAAGTGTCTCAGATGAGGCAGATACCCACTTAGTGGTCCTCAGCTCCACCTGTTGCTCTTTGCCCAGGGAGGGCTGAAACCCAGCAAACTCCAGTCCAGACTCTACTTGCACTCTTGGTACCCATTTAACCCGACCGAGATGCTGCCAAGAGGACATGTGCACTTTATTCGTCTTTTTCATAACAGATAAAACTTTTACACTGTCCATTTAAACCACCCATTGTTTGGTCCTCCCCTAAGGAAACTTCAAAACTAAAATTTCTTTCTCCCCTCATTTTGAGGCTTTGTTGTAAAAGAAATGCTCCATTTAGCATTCCTAAAGGGCCATTAGCATCCCAAAGCCCTTGTTGTGCTGCCCGGCTGGAGGCTGTTCCTGAAGAACGGACTGTGGGCCAGGCGAGATCCTCTGGCTGAAATGCGGCCCCTGAAACCCCCACTTGGCATAATCTCCATCCTCACTCGCCAAACTCCATTTGCCCTCTCATTTCAGATATTTAGTGTGTATTCTCGTTCTCTGACTCTTATTCTGAAGAATTTCGCTCTCCCCCACTTTCTTTCTGCCTCATGAGGCACCTTTTGATAAATACTGTATGGACGAACTTTTCATTCCAATGAAAGACCCCCTCCACAAGGCAAGATGAATATCCCCTTTATAGAACAAACAGTGGGGTTAATCCCTCCCTCGCCTTCCCCACCCCTTGCTTTGCCTTCCATCCCTGTGTAAAGAGAAAGCAGAAGCCATTTCCCCATGAAGCAGGTGGGACAAACCTGAGCAGGTCTCTTCTGCTTCCATGCTTTAGACAGGACTGAGTAAGTGATTCCTCCTGCAGTTAACATTTCAGCTTGTCAGGGACGTCACTCTGCATGGCGCATTGTTCTAGATAATCGCCCTGCTGCTGAAATTAGCTTGTGAATCAAGAAGAAAAAAAAAAAAAGCTTCTGGAAAGGCTAACACAGTTGCTAGGTTCTCTGAGAGAGAGAACCAAGTTCCTGTCTGCCCGAGTCCCCATCAGACCAGATTCTCCCCTCTCATGGGAGCCTCGCATCTCCTATATATGGCCTCAAAACTGGATGTTGGGCATCTTACCGGGGATCCCTGCTAAAGGGTGTCCACCTAGCAAAAGCATCTCAGCAGCCATAACAAACATGATGGGCACGTGCATCCCTGGGGCCACGGCATGCAAGGCAAGATCAGCCTGCTCCACGCTGCACCTAGCTCACATTCCACCTTCATAAGTGCCAGTGAAGGAAGGCAAAATGCTCCCTTTTCACCCACGAAGTACTAAACCCAAGCCATTTGCCTGACATTCGTACAGCTGGTTATATCATTTAGCTGAATGGACTTCCTTAATTTCTGGTAGATACTCTCTGAATAGGCCATTCCAGGAGCAAGAGACTGAAGAGAACTTTATTTTTTTGAAATACTTTTCACTGATGTATTTATCCACAGTATAGTTATTAAGCACCTGCTATGTGCCAGCATTCTGCTAGGCCCTGAGGACACAAACATAATATCTAGAGGCCAGTCCTAGGGAGATGCATCTTGCTGGGGAGGGACGTAGGTGGACTTAGGAAACAAAGCATTTCAGAAGTTCTACAGCTATTGCCCACAGAGGGCCTCCATTCAATAGGGCGGTGCTGTAGGACTTCATGTGCTAGACAGGCAAGAGGATGCCGCTAGTTTCTTAATGATTAATTTATAATAAAGTAACCTTTGGTCCAGTCTTTCACAGACAGCTCTTCCAAACCCCACTGAGGCATACAGCAGCAGCAGGAAGGGCCACTTCCTTTCACTATCCTCCAGGTACTGGAAGAAAGGGGGCTGGTCTGGGAGAAGTGTTTAGAACAAGGTTCAACAAATTCTTTCAGTAAAAGGCCAGATAATAACTATTTTAGGCTTTGCAGGCTACAGGGTCTCTGTTGCAACTACTCAACTCTGCTGTTATAGGGAAAGCAGTCACAGACAGTCCATAAACAAATGGGCATGGCTGTGTTCCAATAGGAATTTATTTACAACACAGGCAACAGTCAGAAATTGGCCCACAGGCTGTAGTTTGCCAATTACATGGTCCAGTTCAGCACTGAGAAAGAATCAACCCTGGGCCTGGGTCTTCATTAATTTAATGAACTGAAATAATAATCCACATAATAATGGCAAACTCAGTTAAGTGACAAATTTCCTGAAACCAATGCAATTGCTAAAGCAGTTAGTGAGGGCCTACGATGTATCAGAGCTGTGACAGGGACAGAGATGAGGAGGATGAAGGCTCTCTAGTCAGGACAGCATTCTGTGCCCGTGATGAACGAGGCACAATTTTGTTTTGATATATAAGTGGTAGCATACTCCGTATATCATGGAGTCTTGTCCATGGGTACACATATAGAATTATGATTTTACCTGTAGCATTAAATTCTAGGGTGTGAATACCCTATTTAGCCATTTCCTTATTGGTAGATATTTAGGCTGTGCTCTGTGTGTGTGTGTGTGTGTGTGTGTGTGTGTGTGTAATAAATCTATAGAAACCATAAACAGTAAAGGTAATGGAAACAGATCCATCTAGATCTCTATAACTCTGGACAAACACACTCGCACATGCCTTTTTGTGCACATGTCTGTTTCTTTAGGGTTAGCACTGAGAGGTGGAATTGCTGAGTCATGGGGATGGCACGTTTTAAATGCCCTCAGTCATTCCAAGGTTCTAGGGCTGTGCCTTTAACTCTGGCTCACATTCTTGTGTCCCTTTTGTCATACAGGGGACCCAAGTGACAGAACATGGAGGGGCCTATGTAAAAACACGACTGAAAAACTACCTGAAGTACCTGGCCCAATGGGAGGCCAACACTATCTGCTTTTTTTTTTTTTTTTAAAGTGGCCAAAAAGTACAAACTTCCAGTTATAAGAGAAATAAAACATGACGACTAAACACTGCTGTATGGTATATAGTTGTTAAGAGAGCATATTCTAAGAATTCTCATCGTAAGGAGAATTTTTTTTCTTTTCTGTTTATTGTATCTAAATGAGATGATGGATGCTAACTAAACCTATTGCGACACTCATTTCACAATACTATATATAAACCAAACCATCATGCTGTACACCTTAAACTTATATAGTAACGTATATCAATTACTGCTCAATAACACTGAAAAAACAAATTAATTAAATAATCAATTAAGAACCAACCCCTAGGCCCACACGCTACAAAGGGGGGAGGAGTTAGAAGTGAAGGCATGTGGAAGCACCACCACCTTTAGGCCTGTCGCCCAGTCTCAGCTGTCAGCAGAAAAAACGCCGTGGGGGAAATTGGCTCTTATTTAACTCTAATTAATTTGGACCCAGGGTCAACAATTAGAGCAGGCCCAGAGGAGAGCTCTACGGTAGGTTCCTGGCATTCCTAGAGTGGGGGCAGGAGAACATCCAGGATGCTCTGGCCTGTCGGTGAGCACCAAGGACTTGGATTTCTGAATTCAAATGCCAAGCCAGACCTGGCACTGGCCAGGTTGAGACTTTCTTTGTGTCTGAAAACTCTTTTTGTTTGAAGTTGGTGTAACTTTAAGCAGCCTGCCAAGGAGAGCCTGTGAGAAAGCTCCCAAGCCAGGCTGCATTCCCCATCTCAACCTCAGTCAAATCTCCCTCTCCCACGATGCACCTTTTCTCAGCTGCCAGGCCAGGGGGCTTACATGGCTCCTGGCCAGCCCAAAACAGCCCAGCCCAGAGGACTGATTCTCTCTCTCCAAGGCAAAAGAATAACTCTGAGCACATGAACTGCTGGGGAGGGCTGGCATTTCCTGAGCACCTGATATATGCAGACACTGCACTCAGCATTTTACATACACCATTTCATTTAAGCCTCCAACAACCCTAGGACGTAGACATGATTAAAATCCCATTCCACAGATGACAAACAGGCTGAGAGGCTCAAGGTCTAGCTGTAGGTGATGGAGCTAGGTGTCCAGCTAAGGCTTGTCTGATTCCAAAACCAGAGATCTTTCTACAACACCAGTGGTTTTCAAACTGGGAATTCTAACACTCTAGGATAGTAATTTCTTTTTAATTTTTCAATTTGAAATAATTCTAGATTTAGAAAAAAGTTTTAAAATGGTGCAAATAATTCCTGCATACCCTTCACCCATCTTCCCCAAATGTTTTTATCTTACATACCAATCCCACAGTTATCAAAATGAGGAAACTGAAAGCTACAAACCTTACTGAGATTTTGCCAACTGTCCCACTAATGTCTTTTTCTGGTCCGGGATGGCTCCGATCCAGAATCGAACATTGCATTTAGGTTTCACGTCTCCTTCATCTCCTCTAGTCTGTGACAGTCCCTCCGTCTTTCTTCGTCTTTAATGACCTTGATACTGACCAGTTATTCTGCAGAATGTCTCTTGCAGCTTTTTCATGATTAAATTCAGGTTATATGTTTTTAGTGGGATCCCACAGAAGCAGTGTTGAATCCTCCTCAGTGTACCGTATGAGGTGGCACCTGATGCCAGTGTATCCCATTACTGGTTATATTAGTTCTAATCACTTGGTTAAGATGATATCTGCCTGGTTTCTTCACTGTAAAGTTGTTAGCTTTCCTTTTGAAATTGTGGGGAGATACTCAGACACTTTGTAAATTTTCTATTTCTCATCACACTTTTACCCACTAACTTTAGCAGACATTGCAATCCTCTAAACAACTAGTATTGAGAATTTTTTTTCCAAATAGTGCTTTTCTATTTCCATTATTCTTTTTACATTTACATGAGCATCTTCCACGCTCCATGTTGTTTTAAAGTTATAATTCACATATCACATAATTTACCCTTTAAAATTGTGGATGAAAAAGGGGCTGCATACTAAACCTGACAAGCTCAGGGGAGGCCTGCATGGTGGGCCTTACAAACTCAGAGACTGAAATTAACCACATAAGATGGTCTGAACATAAAAATTCCTAACTAAAAATGGGTCATGGCGGTAGTCACGTCCTAGGCCTGTAGTTTCCTTGACAAAGGTCAATCTTTACCTTAAGTGAGCCTGTCTATTGTCTTTTTGCTTCTAAGATAACATACTCTTGGAATGTCAGAGTAATCTCCTTGTCCAGACCCCTCAGGGCACAACCACCCCACCAGAGCACAAGACCACAGAACCCCTCGTTGTTATCTTGTTCCTCGAATACCATTTCTATGTGCTGTAAGTGTTGGTTATTAACTATCCTGTACCCACCAATGTAAATGAAGTGTGTCTCTCCATCTGACTTTTTATCCAGTCCCAGAGATGTCCCCGCTTTGCTTTCTTCCACCCCCTTAATCTACCACCAATGGATTTCATGGAACCCTCCGTACATCTCCTCTTTTGACACTAATGTATAAAATAAGCTGCAAAACTGCCATTCTCCAGAGTATTTTCTCAATCTGTCGAAATTTTGTTTCCCAGCAAATTGTCGTCAGTTTGGCTCAAATAAACTCATAAAAGTTCTCTACAGGTTTGGACGTTTATGTCGACAAAAGTGTACAATTCCATGGTTTTTAGTATATTCACCCAGTTGTCCATCAACATTGCCTAATTCCAGAACATTTTCACCATCTCAAAAAGAAACTCTACACCCATTAAATAGGCACTCCCCATTCACGTCTCTCTTCAGTCCCTGGCAACCACTAATCTGTTTCTTGTATGGATTTGCCTATTCTGGACATTTCATATGAATAGAACCATACAGTATGCAATCTTCTGTGACTGGCTTTCAATTATAAATTTTTCAAGACATACCCATGTTTAAGCATGTATCAGTACTCCATTCCTTTATAAGGCTGAATAATATTCCACTCTGTGGATGTACCAAACTTCATTTATCTGTTCATTAGTTGATAGCTATTTGGGTTGTTTCTACTTTTTGGCTATTAAGAATAATACTGACATGGACATTTGTGTATAGGTTTTTATGTGGATAAAAACCTTGAGTTTTTATTTTCATTTTCTTTTCTCTTGAGTATATACCAGCAGTTTTGCTGGGTCATATTGAAACTCTATATTTAAACTTTGTGAGGAACTATTTCCTAAAGCACTACACCACTTTACATTCTCACCAGCAATGTACTCATGAAGGTTCCAATTTCTCCACATTCTTTTCGACACTCGTTATTATCTATATTGTGATTATAACCGTCCTAGTGGGCATAAAGTGGTATCTCATTATGATATTACTTTACATTTCTCTGATGACTAATGATATTGACATTTTTCCGTGTGTGCTTATTGGCCATTTGTATGTCTTCTTTGGAGAAATGTGTACTCAAGTCCTTTGCCTATTCTTATATTGGGTTGTCTTTTTGTTGTTGAGTTGTAAGATTTCTTTATATGTTTTTATATATTCTGGACCCTTATCGGATATATGATATATAAATGTTTTTCCCCATTCTGTGGATTGTTTTTTCATTTCCTTGATAGTGTCCTTTGAAGCATAAATTTTAAATTTTGATGAAGTCTAATTTATCTGTTTTTCATTTGGTTCCACAGAAGATTTTGATGTAGCTTGTCTATGGACAGCTCTATAAGAAATACTTCAAGAGTTTGATCAAGATGCTAGAAGTTACGCTTTTAAAATTTATTACCATAAAGTTGTTCGTCATATTATCTATTTTTTTAGTCTCTGCCAGATCTCAAGTTATATCTCTTTTTCATTCCTAATGCTGTTTATTTGTGCTTTTTCTTCTCTCTTCCTGACCATCCTTTCCAGATATTTGTTTATTAGTCTTTCCAAACAACCAGCTTTTGGCTTTGGTTAATCCTCTCTGTTGAATATTTATTTCCTAGTTCATTGACTTTTGCTCTTATTTTTATTCCCCACCACCACCACTTTTTTCTGGATTATTCCATTAATTTTTTCTAACTTCTTAAATTAGATACTTAGCTAGTTAATTTTCAGCCTTTCTCATTGTTCTGGTATCCTGTGAAACACATGCCTCTCTTTAGTATCCCCTCTTTCTTCCATGCATTTAATAATCTTGGCAGAAGAATGAGGAGAAATGGAGGCAGGCATGGAGCTGAGTAACCTGCCTGTTCTATAAGAAGCCACCTATGGAAATGATCTTTCAGAGAGCTGAGAGCTCCTGGCGGGTGGTGGTAGCATATTCCAGAGCCAGATGAAGCCATTAGGGGTCAAATTTCACACAGGAGGTGGCACACTATATCAGTAAGTTCTTGTGGCCTCACCATCTTGTCCTTGCAGACTGACTTCTATTTCAGCAAATCTCCTTTGCCATGCCAAAAGGCAATGAGGCAGATGCTCATGTAAGGGAAGGAATGAGCCAAAGCAATAAACTTAGGCTCCCCCCTCCCCCAGCTGTCGGCTCAAACTGCTCACAATTCAGCTAGGAGTCCTTTTCTTTGCTCCTAATACTTGTTCCCAGTTAATTCCCTCCCTGGCACCACTTGGTAGGGAACCCCAAAACCATCATCATGGAATGGGAATGCTGGAAGGGACTGAGAAATCATCTTTCCAACCCCCTCTTTTACCAAGGAGGAGACCAAGGACCAAAAGATATCCATTCAAGTTCATGATACAGTGAATAATTTTTTCTGACATCAGTATAAACAACTAGCTTGTCCTATTTAACGCATTCTGCTTTGAATGTTACACTTCAGATATTATTTTGTGACCCCTACTTTTTATGGTGTTCATTTGCCTTATATGCTTTTGCACATCTCTTAATTTTGAAAATACTGGATGACTTGGTCACTTAATTTGTTAAATACTGTGAGAGTCTCCCATTAATATTGTGTTTTTGCTCCAAGTAAGCAAAACTAAAAATAAGGAGATAGAGTATCTGAAGACTGTAATTAATAAGATTGATTTAATAAATATATTGATGTCTATATCCTAAAAACAGAATTCTCTATCAGTTCCCATGGAATAGCAACAAAAGTGATCTTACATATACATATAAGATTATTTTTTAAAAAGCTGTACCAGCTGCAATATAATAAAATTGGAAATTAATAACAAAATATAACTCTAGGAGCAAAAAGAATATCAATGATGCACTCATTTTAAAAACAGTGACAATATGTCTACAGCCATGCCACCCTAAAAACACCCAATCCCGTCTGATCTCAGAAGCTAAGCAGGGTCGGGCCTGGTTAGTACTTGGATGGGCGACCACCTAGGAAGACCAGGTGCTGTAGGCGTAAAAAAAATTTAAAAAATTAAATAAATAAATAAATAAATAAATAAAAATTAAAACAGTGACAATGAGAGCAAATGCAAATCAAAACTAATGGGAAGTAGTCAAAGCTACTCTAGAAAGGAAGAGTCAGTGCCTGAAATGGCATTATTGTTAAACAGGGATAAGAAAACGATGGTATTAGTTGAACTGAGCATTCAACTAAAAATATTAGGAAGATCACAAAAGCCTAAATAAGAAATTAATAAAGATAAAACAGAAATCAGAAAATGAGAAACAATGAAAAAAATGTTCAAAAATAAGTGACAAGCTAAAATAGTAAATAAGAGCCCCAGCTCTGAGAGCAGACAGATCTCTTGAATTACAGCCCTGGGCTTTATAGCTGTGTGACATCAGGCAAGTTAAATTTCTAAACTTCTCAAACACCTGTAAAATGGGAATAATAGTATTCAACTCACAGAGTTATAAAGATTTTAAAATTTAGTGCACACAAAGTAGTTAGCACAGTGCTTGGTATACACTGAGTGGTCAATAGATATTATCAGGTGTTATTATCGTTACTTTCAAAAATGTCAAGAAAACAAACAAATCTAGAAAATAAATATTCGCTGTTAGAAATCAGAAAAGTGATAGAGCTACATATGGAGATTTTTTAAAACATTTTTAGTGATTATTATATACAACTATGCTTAAAAAATGAAAATCTGGGTAAATGATTATTTTCTTGGAAAAGAAATTACCAGGTTTGACTCAAAAAGCAGTTGAAAAATTCCTGAATAAACATACAAGCATGGAAGAAATTGAAATGGTTATCAAATAACTATTTTCAAAAATGGCGCAGGGCCCAGATAGGCTAATTCTAGCAAATCTTCAAGGAACCAATATTTCTCATGCTATTTAAATTATTCCAGAGCATAGAAAAGAATGGAAACTTCTCACTTCATTTTGTAAGGTTAGAACAGCCCTGATACAAAAGGTAATATGAAGAGAAAAAAAAAATCTCACTTTTCAACAGACATGAAAATCAAAAACAAAATATTAGCAAAGAATAATATATCACCAAACAGACTTTATTCCAAGAATGCTAGTATAGTTTAAACTTAGAAAATCACAAAACCACAATGAGATACCACTTCATACCCACCAATATGGCTATAATCAAAAAGACAGAGAATAAGTACTGACGAGGATATGGAGAAATTGGAATCCTCTTATGCTGCCAGTGGGAATGTAAAATGGTGCAGCTGTGCTGGAAAACAGTCTGGCAGTTCCTCAAAGGTTAAACATAGAGTTACCATATGACCCAGCAATTCCACTCCCAGGTATAAATCCAAGAGAAATAAAAACACATAACCACACAAAAACCTGTACATCAATGTTTGTAGGAGCCAAAAAGTGGAAAATGTCCACCGACTGATGAATAAATAAATGAAATGTGGCATATTCATACCATGGAATATTATTTAGCCATACAAAGAATGAAGTACTGACATGTGCTATAATATGGATGAACCATGAAAACATTAAGCTAAGTGAAAGAAATCAGTCACAAAAGGGCACATATTGTATGATTCTATTTATAGAAAATGTCCATAATAGGCAAATCCATGGACATCGAAAGTAGATTAGTGGTTGCCTAGAGCTTGGGTGGTGGTTCGAGGGAGGGAATGGGAAGGGACTACTAATGAGTACAAGGCTTCTTTTAGAGATGAGAAAAATGTTCTGGGATTAGTTTTAGTGATGGTTGTACCCTTCTGAACATTACAGAAACCACTGAATTGCACACTTTAAATGGGTTAATTGTATGCTTTGTGAATTATATTTTGACAAAACTATTTAAAAATTTAGGAAATCAATTCACAATATTAATAGTCAATGAAAAAGTACCATATGATCATTTTGATTGATATCCAAAGGATTAACATTCCACACAGTCTTGATTTAAAACATCAAAAACAAAAGGATACCTCCCATTAAACCAGGAATGGAGGTCACCTCCCATTAAACCAGGAATGGAGGTCACTCCACTAAGCACAATAAAGAGTATCTATCTGACACTAGTAACCAACAACATACTTAATGATGAGACTACTGAACATTCTCGCTCAAGTCGGGATCAACACAAGGGTTTATCTTACCATTATTATAACCATTACTCTGAAGTTCTATCCAATGCAGTAAGCCAAGAAAAATAAAAGTGCAAATAATGAAAAAGAAGATCTAAAATAGTCATGATCTGCGGAACGTGGAAAAGTCCGAGAAAAGAGAATTAACTGAAACACTATGAGAATTAAAAGAGTTCAGTAAAGTTGTAAGTTACAAAGTACATAAAAATCAACAGCTTTCCTACATGTCAGGAATATCTAGTTAAAAATAAAATGAGAAGAAAAAACATCCTTTTCATAATAGTAATCAAAATTATAAATACACGAAAATAATTTTTTTAAGTGTGAGCCTAATATAAAGAAACCTATATACTCTGCAAAGGGGATAAAAGAAGACATGAATAAATGGAAATGTTCAATGCGTCTGGATTGTAAGACTTAAAATTGTATAAACCTATTGGAATAGCTAAAATTAAAAAGACCGACCTTATCAAATGCTGGCGAGAAACTGGAATTGGAGAAATCGGAACTTTCATACACTGCTGGTATGAATGTAAAGTGGTTCAAACACCATATCATCAGTCATTCCATTCTTAGGTATTGACCCGAGAGAGATAAAAGCATATGTCCATGTAAAAACATATATGGAAATGTTCATAGCTGCTTTATCTGTAATAGCCAAAAACTGGAAGCAACCTAAATGCCCATAAGCAGGTGAGTGGGTAAACTGTGGTATATCCATTCAATGAAATACTACCAGCAATAAAAAGGAATGAACTGTTGACACACATAACATCATGAATGACTCTCAAAATAATCGTGCAAACTGAAAGAAACCAGACAAAACACAATATATACTATATGATTCCATTTATGTAAAAAACCTAGAAAAGGCAAACTAGTACAAAACGACAAAAAGTGCAATGGTGGAAAACGGCAGGAGGTGGGGGAGGAATTACCAAGAAGCATTAGAAAACATTTGGGGCTGATAATATGTTCTTTATTTTTATTGTGGCGATGGTGTCATAGGTATATACATATGTCAAACTTACCAAATAATACTCTTTAAATATGTGCAATTTACTGAATTTCAATTATACCTCAATAAGACAGTTTTTAAAAATTATCTGGAAGAACCAAAGAGAAACAAACTATCTGTGATTTTTATCCACACTTACATCCTACCCTTTTGATATCTTAACAATCATAATGGAAACATTTAAATAATCAAACCATTAAGTAGGACAGTTGTATTGATACAATTACAATCCAAAAAGTGTAAGATTATCCATGATCACCGAGTTTATTTTAACAATACTGCCATCAAATTACCAATGGCATTTGTACTGAAACTTGACAAACTTATCTAAAGCCTATGAATAAATAAATATTGCAAAGAGAACAAGTGAAAAAGAACCAATGAAAAGGAATAAATGAGTAAATACTGAGCCCACCAGATTTTGACGTACAGTATCCAAACAGATAAGAAATAGCAAGAAAATAGATCAGGGAAAGAAAATGAAATTACAGAAAAAAGATCCAAGTTTATATAATACTTAAGCATTTAATATATGTGGCATCTCAAATCAGCGAGAATAATTTTTTTTCAATAACTGTCATTGAATAAGAGGCTAACTATTTAATGAAAACAATGGAGATCCTTACCTCACACCATACGTCACAATTAATTCCAGATGGATGAAATATTAAAATATATGACTTTGAGTTCTGGCAACAAGGTGGACTGAGCTAATGCAGAACCCCCATTACTACAAACATCTAAAAATAGTAGATGAAATGTAATTTTGAAAAATAGTTAATGTGTAGCAGCTCTCACAATAAATAAAAGGAAATCTCCAGGTGCTAAGGAAAATAATCTGAAAGCCAAAGTATTAAAAGAAACATTGAGGCCATAGTGATCATGATGTGTGAATGAGTGGGGAGGAGAGGCAGGGAGGAGATAAGGGGAAAGAAATATTGCCTGATCTGGAAATAAATCTTAATGGCTATGAGTTTAGCTTTTAGTACCCACACACAAACATAAGATGAGGCCTTGGTTCCGACAAGGCCAGGAGTTAGAAATGAGACCCTGCATTCTTTTATTTAACAAATATTTCATGAGCATTTACTATATGCCAGGCCTCCTGTGAAGAAAACAGACAAAAATTCCTCCTCTCACATAAATTTACATTCTAATAAGTGTTAGAATGGAACAAGTGAGAGGATGGGAAGACTGTTAATAAACATACCAAGTAAAAATTAAATAGTATGTTAGGTGATAAGTATTACGGGGTAAAAAGAAAATAGAGCATGATAAAGGTGATCATGAGTGTGACTATATATATAAATATATATATATGTGTATGTGTGTGTGGTGTGTCTGTGTGTGTGTGACTGTGAAAGAGAGAGAGAGAAAGAGAGACAGAAAGAGACAGATGAGGAAGCTGTTTAAGGATATTTTTAAATAGGATAGTCAAGGCAGGCTGCACTGAGAAATGACAACTGATCAAATACTTAAAGGAGCTGAGGAAGCCATCTATTCTGATATCTGGGCAGAAAGAACTACCGGTAAGAACAGGCTGTGGAGTTGGAGGACAAGGGTAGAGGCAAGGAGCCCAGTCAGGAAGCTGTAGCAGTAATCCAGGTAACAAAAAGCCTAGACCTCCAAATGTACCCTCAGTGACAGGGGGACTAAAAATCTTTGTCCATCAACCTAAGGTGACAGCAAAAGTTTAGCTCTATTCAAAACTCTTGAGTAAAGGAAGAAAAAGTCTTCAGCATGAAAATTAAACCTCAGACCTGCTGGAGATTAGAGGCAAATGTATACTCCTCATTTGATACAAGAATTTCAAGATGATTAATAAATGGGAAAATCAGTCCCAAGCCAATGGTAACTCTAATACCATAGATTTTGTTTTGCTGGTTCTTGAACTTCATATAAATGAAGTCATAGTGTATGTTCTCTTTAATACCTGGCTTCTTTTGCTCACCATTATTTCCTTGTAAAGAATCTTAAACATAACTTATTCTATAGTCTTTTTGATGGATGATCTCAGCTTTTTTGGAGACTGATCCTCCTGCTTATTTCAAGTGCAAAATCAAATGCAAAATCACTTGATAGAAACATCAGAACTACGACCAGTGGGATTTCCACAACATCCCAAATAAAGATAAGCTCATAGTCACACAGTACAAAACACACAAAGAAATCACTGACCATGAGTGAAGGTCAGCAGACAAAATAAGCAGGAGGATCAGTCCCCAAAAAAGCTGAGATCATCCATCAAAAAGGCTATAGGATAAGATATGTTTAAGATTCTTTACAAGGAAATAATGGTGAGCAAAAGAAGCCAGATATTAAAGAGAACATACACTATGACTTCATTTATATGAAGTTCAAGAACCAGCAAAATAAAATCTATGGTGTTAGAAGTGAAAATGGCACAGTTACAGTGGAGGAAGGACATAAGAGGGCCTTATGGAAATGTTTTATTTCTTGATGACTGAGCTAGTTAACAGATGAGTGAACTTTATGAGCATCCATCCAGCTGAACATGCATTATCTAAAGAGAGAAGACCGGCTGGCTGACATGCCAGAGGGCAATGAAGGAACAGGTCCCATGTCTTCCCCTCCCCGAATGGCAGAGCTGATGAGTGAGAGGTGAGGAGATTCCCAGTAGTCCTGGAAGGCAGGCCTAAGTGAGGTCCCCCAATCAGAGCCTGAGCAGACTTTTGAGAGAACCTCAATGGAATAGAGCGGGCAGGACATATGTCATTCAAGTCGCAGAACTGCTTCTAGTTGAGATGGGCCTGGAGGGGACTGGGTAATGAGACTAGAAAAGTCCTCAGGAAGGAGGCACGTTCCCCTGGAACACAGACTATCAGAGCTGAAGGTGGTCTCCGTGGCCCGGCTCCTCATTTTACAGAAAAGAAAAATGAGGCACACAGAAGTAAAAGAACTTTCCCAAAGTCACCTCTGCCCGCCCCCACCCCCAGTATTAACAGTTTTCTTTGACAGGGCATATACCGATTAAAGGTGAGAGGCAACCAGGTACCGTGGTGAAAAAGCAAGACTTCAGAGCCGCACTGCGTAGATTCTAATTCCAACTCCACAACTTGCTAGCTAGCAGTGTGACCTCAGGCAAGTTATGTATCCTCCATGTACCCCTATTTCTTCACCTGTAAAATGGTGTACAAATCTTTCTACCAAATGCATAACCAATGTATAACCATTATCTACTACAGCTGAACAAATATCTATCCTAGGATCCAGTGATTCCACTTCTAGATACATACCCAACAGAAGTGCATCCATATGAGCATCAAAAGACATGGACAAGTATGGCCACAGCAGCATTATTTTTAATAGCTAAAATCTGCAAATGACCCAAATGGAACAGATAAATAAATGTATACATGTACATCACAAAACACTATAAAGCCATGAAAACTAATTAAAATACGACTACCCATGGATAAATACCACAAATGTACTACTGAGCAAAAGAAGCCAGAACACAATCCAATTTAAAGTTCAAAAACAGTCAAAACCAATGTATGGTGGGTAGGGGGTGTGGTGACTAGAAGGAGGCACAGGGCAGCTTCTGGGGTGCTGCTGTGTTCTTGATGTTAGTGCTGGTTATTCAGGTGTGGTCACATGGTGAGAAGTCTTTGAGCTGTATAGTTATGATTCATGCACTTTTCTGTATGCATGTTATACTTCAATAAAAAAGTTTACTTAATATTAATAACAGAACCCACCTCATAAGGGCATTGTAAGAACAGTAAAGTATTCAGAACAGGCAATACAGTAAGGGCTATGGAAATGTGTGCTGACAAAAGCCCAAAGTCTAGGATGAGCACTTTGCCTCTGGGCATCCTTCCTATGCCCTCCTCTGTGCCCCCTCCCTAACAAAACGTGAGGGCTTCTCATTCCCCACCCTGCCTCATATACCAACGTGGTCTTAAACGGAGCCCCCAGGACCCTACGACACTGAAGGCCCGGAGAGCTCAAACCACATGCCCAAGCTCACACACTGCAGATGGAGCCGGACTTAACCCCAGGCAGTCTGAAACTGGAGATGAACTAACTCTCAACCATGAGCCCTAATACACAAATCTTGGTATTTCATATATTATTAAATAAAATGCTGTGCTTTCTGATCTTGATTTTAGAACTAAATATTTTCTATGGATCAGGAAAATCTGAACTTGCTTTTCACTTTCCCTGGATCATATTCTTCTGCAGAACCTTTGATTTAAAAAAAAGAAAAAAAAAAAAAAAGCTCTCAAACCCTGCTTCCAACAATAAACTAGGGTAAGAAATACAGGGGAATGCCCAGTCCATTCTTCCCTAGCATTTCTGGGTATCATGACAGAAAATCTGCCCAAAAATATGATTTAAGAAGGATTGATTTCTGTGGATTGGAGTGAAAAGCAATTTCCTCCCTCATGGCAGCTGGGAAGGCTGAGCACTTTCTCACCATGAATTCTCTCCGGGCCTGAGCCATGAAGTGAGACAGGGCTGGGTCTGGGAATAAAGAGTTGGCTAAGATCAACCTGCCCACCTCTGAGGTCTGGCTTCAGGCAAAGGAAACAAGTTGGCCGCAGGACTCAGAGCAGGGGGGCCGGTGTCCAACAGCCCTGCCCTGGGGCGCCCAACCCAAAGGTACTTTCATGTTTCAGATGCCAAATTCTGTATCTGTAAACACAATGTGTTTCCTTTTTCATGCTGGGGTTGAGCTGTTATTGTTCAGCACTTTCTGCACCGGCCCAAATGTAAGCAGAGCGCTGAGGGAAGTGGCCTGTGCAGAGTCCTCATTTCTCAATGCCACAAAGACACGGTTTGGGGTCAAAGGCCAACTTTTCAGGTGGGAAGAATTCCGCCCCAACCTGGGCAAGGCCCCAGGAAGCCTCATGTGGGTGGGAGAGGGTGACCCAGGTTGGGGTGTAATTTCCTTCACGTTTTGGGGCAGTAGTGAGCTTATGTTTCAAAAACCAAGGCAGTTCTGGAGCTCTCCCAGTCCAAAGGACCTGCATGGGAACTTCAGAGCTGACACTCCCAAGAAGACCACTCGTTGCAGGGAACTGTAGTCACTAAACAATCTTGGCATGAAAGAAAACAAAAACACCATGACAGAACAAACACAGGAGGAAAATGTTAAGTGGATTACACGCCAGTCCTTTCATGATAACAGGAGTCAAATCCAAAACCAGCCTCAAGACTCTCAGCACCTTCAGTGTCCCTGGCTTTTAGCAAAGTTTCTCACTTTGGGGGCCCTCCCATGTTTATGATTAGTACAAGTGTACAAGCATTCACTTTTTCACACGCACAACCTCCCCAATGAGAATGTATTCTACCTATGAGGGGGGCATCCACTTCACACTTCCTTATAGCCCAGAACAGACAGAGCCAACCGATCACTAAACACTCCAGAAACATTCACTTACAGGGTATATCCCTGTCTGCAGGCTGGGGCAGCAGGGGAAGGTCTTCTGGGACTGAAAATGGCATATGGCTTTCATCTCTTAGGCTAATTTTGACTAAGTAATAATGGCTGCCTCGGGTATTATATTGAGAAGGACCTCAATACCCTAAGACCATTTCTGCACTTAGGAGAAAAGAATGCTGTGATTGATTAGCAATGTCTGCCCTAGTTTCAGAATGGAGCAGTGGTGGTACATTTGCTAAGTGCTCACTACAGCCACTCCAAGCAGGGATGAAATCAGAAGCACTGATTTCATCCCTGCTTAGATCAAGCAAGCAAGAAGTGTCCACCACTTTGGGACCCCATATGGAACGCAGGACAACATACAGGCCCCCAAGAAAACTAAGAGACATAACTCATTTCCTTGTCACCTAGGATTCAGTTATTCAAATCCAGCCCCTTTAAAGGTCCCTGTGGTCCTACAAATTGTCTAACTTAGGTGTGGAGCCTCTGGAATGTGTGAAAATTGGACATGAAAACCAATAATCTCTCCTCTGTAGGCAGAAAAGGACTGAGGGGAAATCTAGAAAGTCTAGCAATAGCACCAGCCAGGAAGAGGCATGGATGGGCCCCAAACTAAAACTTAACCAACTGAAGAGGGCTGAGACCTCAAATAGGTTAGTCTTGAATCCTCCACAGAAACAGATTTCCAGCATCTTCTTTCAGGCACTAGCTGAGTTGGGAAGATTCGTTAGTTATCAGTTAATGTAATGAACTAGAATGTTACTTTCTGCCTTTAAAGGTTCTCACCCAACAAATTTCCTTTGACCTCTGAAAAGCTACCCCTTTAAATAACCTGGAAGTCTAACACATCTACAGAGACATCATTCTTCTGAATCTTTATATGCATAAATGCACTGCAACATAAATTCATGTCAACTTAACTGTAGCTACTATGCTAAACCTGATGGCAGAAGGGTCAGTGATCTCCAAGGATGACTCAGCTAGTGCCTGGAAGAAGACAGAGCACACTTCTCCATTCCTTGGTTGTACTCCTGTACACCTGTCCCCTTGGATGACATCTTCCCTTGTTCTCTGAGTGCCAGAGGACACTTCCGATTGAAATGTCCATTGTAAAGAAGGCTTGGGGCAGATACTTAGGTGTTAAGAGGGAAAGACTCATAGGAGAAGCATTCTGCATCTCATCCATCGCAGGACCACAGTCTCTTCTCTCTGTCAGAGGGTAGAATCAACACAAACTAATGTAGCCAGGGCTAAACACACACCTAGCTAAGGACTCCCCGAAGCTGAGGATGGAAAGAGAACATTATCTCTATAGGCAAAGGACAACTGTATTAGATCTCTGCCATCTCACATGGGGGAATTTCACATAAATTATGCAATGTTTCTAAGGCCGATTAAAATCTGAGTTGACAATAGAGATACATTTTTGAAATAATAATAGGGGAATGCAATACCGAACTATGTTGTGCTACACAAGTCACAACTCTGGAAAGGAGACAATACAGAGGCAAAGAGACATGTGTCCAGAAGACTGTCCCAGACAGTTCACTGACATCAGGTGCTATTCAGAACTGTGCCTTAGAGCTGGTTATAATGGGACACGTCTTTAATGTGGTCAGCCTTCAAACCAATCATTGCCGATACTCCCTGCTCTCTGTGTATACAATGGTGTCCCTGAATAAGCCAAGATGTACCCTGTAGACCTGTCCACACTTAGTTCAGTTTGTGCAAAAACTGCCTTTGGTGGCAGGGACATCTGTTTTTGAAAAGCTTCTGTTCTTTGTGGCAAACTGATTAATTTGATTAATTGAAACAAAGCACATATAAAACACCTAGTACAATGCCTGGCATTTAGTAGGCATTTTTTTCAAGATGTAACCTGACTACCACCTTGGATTAAAATTCTAAACTCTGCAGTTCCCCCGCCACCAAACCAATGCCACACCTTCCGAGGCTGTGGAGACCACAAGGGCTGATGTGTGTCTTTCCAGACGACAGGCAAAATGCTGTGGGCTGCTTGCAAGTATTAGGCTTAAATTCTAAGCATTTCATAAGCCCTCCTACACCTCCAATCTCCCTCTAATGAAAGGCACTGCAGAAATCCAAGGTACGATTATCACTTCTAAAAGGAAGAAGAAAATACTGGCTCACAATATATCCATACTTGTGCATCGACAGATAAGGCTGTTTTATAATCCAGTTCCCTAGAGAGGCATTTATTTTGGTGAGGCCAGTGTGCACAGCAGACGCTTGAGAAGCCATCAAGATAACGCGAATACCAACCCAGTGGACTTTTGAAGTGTAAACATAAAAGTCTATTAAGAATACAATGTTGGTTTAATCCCAAGACAAAAAATTTACTTAATGAAAAGCACAACTCATCTCAAGAAGGAAATATCGATACCAGCTGTGAGCAGAAAATGAGGGGATTCCTTCCAGGGAACATTTGAATTTCAACCCACTGCCTTTCCAATATTTTCTCTGGACATAAAGTCTCAAATACTTTTCCGAGGATCTCATTTTTCTGCAGGAGGAGGAGGTCAGAGAGAAGTCTGGGTATGGCCAAAGAAGAGCTTGGCAAAGCCTAGAAATGCAGAGACCCACCCCACAAGGTTTATCCTGACACAACTCTCTCTCTTCTTGTTTATCCTGACACAACGCTCTCTCTTCTCTTGAAAGAGTGGGGAACAGCCTTCCTGCCCACCAGGTGCTAATGAGGACCCTAGCAAGACCCTCACTCCAGCTGCCATGGGGCCAACAAAGATAAATGACAGCCCTGTGCTGCTGACATACATAAGCTGCACCTACTAGCACCACACCAGTGACCAGGATACGCCATTAAACTCCTCTCTTTAACAACACTTCTTAGCTACTGCCTAAATTTTTTTCAATATGTTCCAGACAAGCAACAGGATTCTGAACACTAGAAAGAAAAGAAAGGCTTTATTAAAGAAGATTTTCTAATTATGAGCTCTGTTCTACCCCCTTTGAGAGATCACAGGCCCTGGAATCAAGAAATACTTGGCCATCAGCAACATCTGTAGGTGTTGAGAACCCACGAGAAAGTATTTAGACCCTCTTCACTTATATTCCTAACTTCCAGCTCCCACTAGGCCTAATGGCTAAAATAAGGGACAAGTTCTTATATATAATTTCATACTTAAGCATGTATGAAAATAATATAATGTAACATAGAATTACATAACATGGGAACCACCTGAAGTTCTAACAGAATAGGTTGTTCCAACCTTCCTCCTATACATGGATATGTAACTGCCATCATTCATCCATCCATCCATCTATTCTATGAGAAAGCAGAACAGAGGATACAATAAAACAAAGCATAAACATCAGGCTGGAGTCCCAGCTCCACCACTTACTAGCTATATGTAGTACTAATAGCTAGCAGGCTTTGGGTAAACCATTTGATATATCTAGGCTATGGTTTCTTCATCTGTAAAATAAAAATAATAGTGCCTATTATCAGCACAGTCACAATAATTAAATGACTAAATTAATGTGAGTGCCTGGCAAAAACTAAGCCCTCAAGAGTTAATCATTATAATGACAATAATTATAATAATTACTATGACTATAAAAACATTATCTACAGCTATGTGCCAGGCTCTGGACTAGGCCACAATAATGTTAGCCTTCTGATTCTGCAAGAGTCTTTAGTGGGGCATTGGATTTCTGATGGCAATACCACCAATACAACCTCCCTCTCTTGCTGAGGATGATGGTAGGTCAGAACACCAAAGCCGTTTAAAGCATGAGGAACCCACTCCCAAAGCCATGTTTAAACAATTACGAGCATTATGTTGCAGGTACCCATGACCACAGGAGGCCAGCCCAGCACGGTGCTCATCTTGCAGAGACGTCTTTTGTGTGGGTTTTGGGTTTCAGCTGGGCAGTGCAAAGCCATAGTGTGAGTCGCAAAACGAGTTTTCATAAGCTCACCCTGTCACAAACTAGGCAGGGGTTCATGCTGACATCCCCACAGTAAGATTAAACAGCATGCTTCGTCAGGCACTAAATACTAACACAGCTCCGACGTCAGGGGGACACTGATTAAAACTGATGTCAATAATTTATGAAACACAATATGGTCTTCAGATGCTCTTTTGAAAAAAAAAAAAAGTAGGAGGAAGGGGAAAAAAAGGACCTAGCAACCCAGGTGGTTTAAAACTGTTCATGCATTTTTCCTTGAATGTACACCCCCTACCCCACCATGCATGGATGCTTCTTTACACCATGAATGTAAATGCACATGTGTATAAAAGCACGTGAATACTGCTGATACATATGGGCGGAAGAAAGTATTTAGTTATTCCACTGAGAGCTGTCGAGGCTGTAACGTTATACATAGTCTTGTCTTTCATATTGTTTTGAGGGTTTTTTTTTTCCCCCGGAAGAAACCCAAAATTGCATTTAAAATAAAATTGGGCTTTACAAAAGTTCACATTTATTCCATAGAGAACTCAACCTTAAAACAACACAGAAAAGAAAGCTTGACCAAAGAAAACCTATAGCATATACACATTTCTTAGTAATCTGAAAGTAGCCTGGCCCTATGTAGAAGAACCATTTAGTCAAATAATAATATCAAAGTTTTTTTAAAATTTTAGAGTTGTGGGGGATGGTTAACCTGAGGAAGAATGCCATGTTAGTCTATTATAAATCAAGTCTCATTTTATCAGGACTGGGTTTTGGAATAAAAAAATATATATTTCTTTACTTTGCCTTAGTTGTAAATAATCTGGGTAGCCTGACTTTGTATGTCAACAGTGTGAAATTCACAAGATGGGATTATGTCAGGGGAAAAAATCTGAGCCGCTGATAGTACAAAAGTTAGTGTTTGAAGGATTTATTAATGCTTTTTCTTAGCACGGTGCCCTGTAGTGTCTCGGAACACCTGTCAAATACTAATTCACTCACATATCTCCACTGTAGGGCCTTTTCATAAAAAGCTCGACCTTTAATTGTAAATCACTTTTAAATTGTCTTTGCTGGCTTTCTCTTTTGCAAAATGATGGAAAAATCACTAAGACTTCAATTAAGACTTTATGGGAACTTCAACCTGACTTTCCTGGCTGTATCTACAAGGTATCAGAACATCTATTCAAAGAGGAAACTATAAATAACTTTAACATAGTTGAATTGGCTTTGCTTTTTTATAAGATGACTGAATAATTGGCAAGACTTAAAGATACTTCAACTACTGAGAATTAAAATAACTTCAGTAAAAACCAGAAAATAGCCGATTATTTGTCATGTAGATTACGTGCTTATTAGGCCTAATTAAACTTTTTGAGCAAAAAGGCTTACTAATTACATTAGTTAATATGTTGATTGCTCAACTTGGCTTTAAAAAAAAAACAGTCAATCCAATTTGTGCACTTAGTTAATGCTTCGGTCAAAATACAAAATCCTAAATTACAGAGGTTATTTCAAGTGCATGACCATTGTTATAGCAAATGGGGGTTATGTCTCCATATGCAAAGTGACAGGGAGAGAGAAGGGTGGCTGATGACTCTGAAAAATACTAATGCTAAAGGGAATCTTCACACCAGCAAAATGTTACCACAACATCCAGTTTATTTGCCTCAATGTATTCACTTGCATTTGTCCAATGTGACTCTGTTGGTGACAATTCGAAGGTACCTTTCATATGCACATACAAACTAAAACTGATAGCAAAACCCTAGGAGGCCTTCAGAATGTCAATACAGGGTTTTTAGGCACAAAAGGAAGAAAAAATAGGAAGAGAAAATAAAGAGGAGATGGGAAAACCCAACATTTCTGAAGGAATTGAGCAGATCAAAGGAATTTTATTCTCAAAGAACACTAAACCGAGGTGTATCTACTACCTCACTGCGCAATCCTGAAAAGGCTCTTCAAACTGGCAACCAGTTCTGTCCCTTAAAGGAGGGGGAAGAACAATTAGGTCTGCAAAAGCAGGGCACGTTGAGTGTAAAAATGGAGGCCCTGACATGCAACAGTAGGCACAGCCCTCTGTAGACCAGGACGCCTAACTGGGCCTCAGTGCCCACCCGGCTCTCCAAGACATGTTTTCCATTCACTTGCTCAAAAGTCTGTATCCGCAGTCATGAGGCACAAACTATTCGACAACAACATGACACAATTAATCAGAACCAGACCTCAAAACGTGTGTTCGTGGGGACCAGCAAACTTTGCAATGTGCCTCAGAGGGCGAAGCCATTGAAGAGACTCACACTGGCTGTTTGAGGGTGGGGGAGGGGAGGGGAAAAAATCTATATGTTCACAAAGGATGCACACCAAATGGCACTTTGCGAACTAAATAATTTTCTTTAAAACAAACCGAAGGATTTGGAAATTTACATCTCACACTGGAAAAGTAAAGTATTGTCTTACCATCTTCCGCCTGCTTCTCCACACCTCCCCCAGAAACTGATGCCTTAAAGTTTCTACCGCGGCAAATTAGAAAAAGAACGTATCCCTTTTTTAAGCCTCATTTCTAACCCAACGTATTCGCCAATGGCCGTTTTGTCAAATTTCTCTTTCAGGAACTGAAACCCCATTAAAAAGCGAGAATCTAGACTCTTAGTTAATACAAAACTGTTTAATATCACCAAACCCTGACACTAACAAAAAATCTGGTATACATCTTTTTTGGTCCACGATTGAATTAGTTTAAAATAATTACTGAACTCTCCTTTGTAATCTGTAGATAGTAATTAATTTAAATCACATCATTCTTTAGCTAACACAAACGCTCTGTCCAAAGGAAATTTTTTTTCAAACCGTTAAAGACAAATGGAGGGCGCAGGAATGATATTCGTTGGGCACCGAACTGGCCCCAAACTGCAAATCCCTTTGCCATCTCCCAAGGGATTTGTGGTTGTCGGGCTGGAACTTCCCCGAAACCGGGCTGGGATCCCCAACAGCGCGCCCAGCTGCAACACTAGGAAAGGAAAGGAGTGGGCAGAGGTGAATCCCAGGGTCCCGCCAGAGGGGAAAGCAATGAGTGTTTGCATTCAGATCTGGGGTTAGGGAGACCAGTCAGCAAATTTTCGGAAAAGCCCTCTCCCCACAACATTTCTTGTGCTTCTTGGCTTCACAGAGCGCACTGGGCGCAAACTCGAGCGTCCACTGACAGCGCCACGCGAGCGAGTGGACCTGCTCTCTGCCCTCTTCGGCCCAAGCCACCCTGGAACGCGCCTCCCATCATCCCCGCGGCATTCCCCCAGCGAGAGATCCTCTGGCGCGGCCGCCGCCCGCGCTGCGGAGAACCCGCAGCTGTGAGGCCCAGGAGGGGCGGCCCTCGACCCCGCCCGCCGCCCGCCGCCCGCGTCTCCGCGGCGCTCCACTCACCCACGCACTCGTTGGCCTCGCGGGCGGTGGCGCGCTGCCAGGGCCGGTCGTAGTGGAAGGGCTTGCAGCGGTCACACTCAGGACCCGCTGTGTTGTGCCTGCAGTCGCACACCAGGCTGTCGTCTCGGTCGCGCACGCAGCGGGCCGCATGGCCGTTGCACTTGCAGCGGCCGCCCACCTGCAGGTCTGACACTGCGTAGAAGTACGAGTCGCGCGCCAGCTCCGAGTCGTCCTCGTTCTCGTCGCCGAACGTGTGCAGGCGGCTGAAGGCCACGCGAATGTCGGTGGCCGTGACCCAGTCCTGCAGCACTGGCGAGTTGTCGAAGTCGTGAGCGGAGGGCCGCCCGTCCAGCGTGCTGAAGGCGATAAGGCCGCCGGAGAGCGGGCGCATGTCAGTGTGAGAGTCCGTGCACACGGCCTCCTGCTCATTCTGCTTGGTGATGGGCGCGCGGTGCGGCCGGTTGTACATCTTGCGGCACTGCGTGGAGTAGAACTGGAAGGGCACCCACGTGCGCCCGTAGTCCATGGACTTGTAGATGGCCATGGACTCGGGCCGTGGCGAGCAGAACTGCAGGCTCACGTAGGTCACCTCGAACTTCTTGCCGAGCGACAGCGTGAGCGTGACGTTGTGCGGGAACTGCAGATAGTTCTCGGACTGCCAGCACGTCAGGTTGTGCGGGTTGTTGAGATCCGTGAGGAAGGCTGGCGGGTGCGCCTTCTTGGGGTCCGACGCGTTGCAGAGATGGCAGGAGCGCAACCGCTCCTCGCCGCGCTCGCTCACCACGCAGTAGCGCGCCGGCGGCCGGCCGCAGGTGCTGGACACGCGCACATCCTTGCCGAAGGCCGCGTTGACAAAGTCAGGGATGCAGCGGCGCGGGTGGCTGTTCTCGTCGGAGCACGGGTCGGGCTGCGCCGCCTGGCCCGCGAACATGCTGAGCCCGGGCCCGCCGCGCACCGCGCCCACCAGGCACGCCACTGCTGCCAGCGCCGCCAGCGCCTCCCACACTGCACGCATCATGCTGCGTCCAGCTTGCCCCGGCCCCGCCGCGCCGAGGAGTCGGTCCGCCACCGCAGAAGGCGCCTGCGGAGAGAGGGGAGCTGCGCTCAGCCAGCCCGCCCCGCGCCCTCCACCCCACGGCGGAGCGGAGAGGAGGAACGCCGGCGAACGGCCGGCATCCTCGGCACCAACCCCGCGGCCGATGCCTGCCTTGCTCCCCAAAGTCCCGGGGGCAGGCGAATCCTGGGGCCCCCAAACCCGCACTGCCGGCGCTTCTTCCCGACCGAGCTGCAAGCAGGGGCCGCGGGCGAACGCTCGGCTTCCAAGCCACCACCGCCTCCACGCCGCCCGAGGGACATGCCCGCGCCCGTCTGCCCGTCCGCAGCCAGCCCGCCTAGCACCCCAAGTCTTGGACGCAGCAGAGTGTGGAGCCCCCCAACCCTGCATGGCCCGCGCCCCTTTCTCCCGCAGCCTGGGGTCCCTCCCTGCTCCCCCAGATCGCGTCCCCGGCGGAGAGTCCGCATTTGGAACTTTACCTCTGCAGAGGGCAAAAGAGAAAGAAAAGTTTGCGCAGCCCGGGCCGGGGAGCCCAAACGCCGGATGAGGAGAGCCACTCGCTCGCTGCTAGCAGGCGCGTCCTGCCTCAGCGCGGGCTTGCCAGCTCCATGCCCCGCGCGGCCGCAGCTGTCCCAGCCCCAGCCCTGGCCAGGCTGCCGCCGCCG
>NW_006442497.1:4652197-4656501 GCF_000325575.1 Pteropus alecto | reverse complement strand
GGGCGGGGCCGCCGGGCGGGGCGCCGGCCAATAACGTCGGCGAGCAGCAGCCTGCTCGCGAGCAAAGTTTTCACCCCGGGAAAGAAGAAAGTTAAAGGGAACCGGCCGGGGACGCGGAGAGAGCGAGAGCGTGAGCGAGTGGGAACCGGGGAGCCCGAGAAAGAGAAGCAGAGACAAAGAGAAAGCGAGAAGAGCGCCCGGGGAAACCCCGGAGAGGGGGCTGGGCCCGCACGCACCCCATAGAGGGAGGAGGGGCGGACCGGGGACTGTCAGCCTCGCGCCGGCCCCGCGCGGTCGGTAGAGCCCCGCAGGTTTCCGCCGGCCCCCACGCCTCGGGCAGCGCACAGGCTGGCGGGAGGGGGCGATTTTCTCCCTCCTGATCCCATCTAAACACATCTGTGTTTGTTTTCTTTGCTACGCGGAGGTCGGGCCTTCCTCTAACCCAGCCTGATGGGCCCGGTGGCACCGCGTACAGGCTGTGCCCTTGTGGGCAAACAGCCCGGGGTCATGAGAAAGAGGAGGAGGATGTAATTTCTGCTGCCTCACCCCTCCTGCCCGAAGCCCCTGGGGTCTGGAGAGAAGGCCCTGCTCTTCAATACTCTCCTCTCCCCCTCCCCCAGTTGTCAATTTGCGCTTGGGCCTATCTATCTGGAACGCGGCTTTTCACGCCGGGGGAGCTGTGGTGGGCTGGAGATGAAGGAGAAAGAAGCCGGACGGCCCTAGGCACAGGTCTGCGGAGCCTTAGGCTGGGGGATGCCTAGGCCTACCCAAATCCCTTGGGACAGGCTTATAGGTACCTCTTCCTGGCTCACGTTAAGGGGTCCTATACCCGATACTATCTCATGGGAGCCCCTTAACAGCTTAGCAAAATAGGTATTAACTCTTTTTTGCAGATAACACTGAGGTCTCAGGAGGTGAAGAAACTTGCCCAAGATCTCCCAGCTAGTAAACATCAAATCCAGGAAAAGAAACTTGGGCTCCTTCCTCTCCTCGTATTTGTCAGATGGGTATTCCCACCCAATTATAGTCTCATGGGCATCCTAGGGGCCACTCAGCTTCTCCTCTATGCCTCATTCTCTGCCACCTTAACAAAAAGACTGAGGACAGTGACAGCATCCTTTGACCTTCTAGCAGCCGGAGCCAAAGAGCTGTGGGGGAAAGAATGCGCCGGGCTGAGAGTTTGGAACTAAATTTCTGTTGGTTTGTTACTAGTAATAGATCTGGATTGAAAGCCCAGGGTCCTGGTTCTGGCTCAACGCTGACTTGCTGCATTAGCTCCATTAAGTGCCTCATTTTGTCTTATTGGCATTTTCATAAACTTGAGGCAATAAGAAGGAGCTTGAGGGCTTGTCTGGCCCAGCTCAGTCTCCTTGGAAGAACACCTTTCCTGGCCTGCCTGAGAGACAGCCACCCAAGTCTGCTCTTCCAGGCATGGCAGTTCACAGCCCAAGGAAATAAGTCCATTCCACTGGATCCATCTTCTCCCCTGGGGTAGCACTTTAGCTTTGCCTTCTTGTGCCGTCACCACTCACTACACTGGTTATTTATGCCTTACCTTGTGACAAAGAGGATTTCAGGTGACTTACGAGGGTACTTAAAACACGGGAAAATAACAAATTAGAAGTGAGGTGAAAGGAGATAAATGAAATGTTTAACTACTGTGGACTGTGAAATCCCACTGATATGAAAGGCACTATAGCAGTTAGGAGCCAGAGTGTGATGCTGCCAAGTTTTGCATCTTTCTGTGCATTGTTTTCCTTATTTGTAAAAGGGGAACAATAATATCTACCTCATAGGGTTGTGAGCATCAAATGAGTTAACATATCAATATTATAGCTTATAATATGTATATATTATAATCTACATGAGTATACTTTCACATCTATGTATATTTAAATATACATAAAGCTAGGCACATAGTAAGCGGATGTAGAAATGTTAGTTCTTAGTATTAAATTGCTAGGTCTTTATCAAAATTTAAATTTAATTAATAAAATAATAGAATGAAAAAAAGTTAATTACGAAACACTATGCCCCAAAGAACACTATGCACAGATGCTTTTATTTGTTTAAAAAAGTATTTCACAAAGACAACATTGTTAATTGTGGTTATCTCTGGATAGTGAGATTAGAAATGATTTTTATTTATTTTTGCTTGTATGGTTCTCCATTTTTTATAGTAAAATAAGAAGGAAAACTAAGAGAAGGAAGAAAAAACAAGAGGGAAGACTAAGTAGAGATGGGAATAAAGCTAAAATGCACCCTGGAACGCCCTATTCACCTCCTGTGGGTGGGCCACAAATTTGTCCCTACACTTTCCCCGAAGCCAAAATGAAAAGGAGACCATGTCAGTTACACAATTCCCAGTGTCCATGAGATAAAAACAGACCTATTACTCAAGAGAATTACAACTATTCTTGGGACTAAAATCAGACAGGAATTTCTCCTGGGGGGCCTCATAAAGGGAACACAGTGTGAAGTAATAAGCAATCACCCTCTAGAACATCCCCCTAATAGTCATAGCAGTGAGCTCTGTGGGGCCCACATCATAAGCTGATGGCATCGCACCAAAACACAGGAAAAGACATTCTGAAAAGGAGGCTGAAAGAGGCAAATCAGGGTGCCCAGCTCACCACCCAGTCCACTCGGTTCTATTTTGGGGTATATGCAGGACTGGATCACCCAGTGCTTTCCAGGTCTTCCTCCTGCTGTTGTTTCTGTCCACAGAGCTTTGATGGATCTTGCATGGCAGCAAGTTTGAAATCGCACTCCCTGGAGTGCAGCTATTCTACGCCGCCAGCTGAGCTTAGGCCAGTGGTCTTCAGGAGGGGAGTCGGGGGGAAGGGCTTTCCACATTTATTGTGGTCACTTAGGCCTAAGTTTATCTTCTTTAGCAGTTCCTGGTGGCAGCAGGATTATCTTACCATGTATCTTGGAGGTTTGGAAAATTCTGGGATACAGTATAACCTGTCTACCTCCTTTCAAACTCACCTCCCTGTTCTTGTACACTTGGTCCAATTTCAACCTCACACAGTAGCCCAGACCAAGGTTCTGCCTCTTGAAATCAGCCCTCTATCATCCCTCAGTTTTATCTCTTCTAGGCAAAATGTTTCCAGTTTTTTAAAAGATTTCTCATAAGACATTGTTTTCTTAGTACTCCGCAGACTCTCCCAATGCCCTCTAATTTGTCAGTGTCCCTTCCTAAAGCATACTACCTTTTGAGGGGACAAATGAAAAAAACAGATGTCCAAGTGTTGTGAGAGCTTCTCAAAGTGGGGGTTATAAATACATACCCACAAAGGCCATGTCAGGCTCTAAGCAGCGGGATCCATGGTACAAACTGGAGTTCAAAACACAACATTGTGACTCTTGGGTGAGAAAGCAAATTCCCAGGTGTTTCTGCAAGAAATGTGTCAAGAGGGGGAGCTGCCATTCTTGGCACCCAGCTTTACCTAAAGCCCAGTGATCACCCCACGAATTGGTTGTGGCAGTTTCAAGAAAACTTAGCAGTAGCCAGAACAGGAGGAAAATAGGAGACTCATGTGTCCTAGAAACCAATACAAGTTTCAGGGAAGGAGAGGCAGTGAGCAGTGTCACATGCCTTCAAGGTCAAGATAAGATCTGAAAGGAGTTCTTTGGATTAAACTACAAGGAAGGCATTGGTGACCTTGACTAGCAGTGATAGAGGAGTGGTGGGGACAGAAGCCAGACCGCCTTAGGTTGTGGAGTGGATGGGAGGTGAGAAAATGGAGATAGTGAGTGTAGACAACTTTCAAGAAGTGTGAAAACAAGTGGTAGGAAAGAGATAGGGTGATAGCAGGAAGGTGACATGGGATTGAGTGAAGATTGGGATTTATTATTGTTGCTTATAAGATAAGGCTATTTAAACATGCCTGAATGTTGATAGGAAGGAACAAGGAGGAAAAAGGTTGAAGCAGATAAAATAAGCCTTGTAGAACTGGTGGTCAGGTGGCCTGAAAGCTTCTCTTGTTTCAATGGAACAAGAAGTGAACGCCACCTGCTGAGAGCGAGCGAACAGGTGGGAGCATTGGTGGTTTGAAGACAGGGGAGAAGGCTCGATTGGGTCATTACAGAAAAGAGGATGTTTGCTGGGCAGATAAAGGTCCTATTGAAGTTGGTGACCATCTATGAGAAAGAATGCATGCCAGCAAAGTCACGGGACTCCCCTCCCCCCAGCAATGCTCAATAGCCCCCTGTAGAGACCTAGAAAAAGCAGAACAGTTGGATTAATCTAGAGTTTAGGGTTCGTTCCAGGAGGTGAGACAGAAGAGCAGGGAAGAGCG
>NW_006442497.1:4642289-4652187 GCF_000325575.1 Pteropus alecto | reverse complement strand
TGACGAACCATGAAGACAAAGCTAAAGAGAGAAGGAAATGAAGACAAGACATGGACGGAAGAGGAAATGGAGAGGCCTGGGGTCTAGAACTGTGCCATTCAATATGATGGCCAGTAACCATATGTAGCTATTTCAATTTCAGCTTGAATGAATTAAAATTAAATAAAATTTAAAGCTCAGTTCCTCGGTTGCCCCTGATATGGATAGTACCAATAAAGAACATTCCCATCATCACAGAAAGTTCTATCAGACAGAGCTGGTCTAGCAGATTCAGGAAAATAGAAGAGATATGATAGGGAATAACTGAGGAGATTATGGTCCAAAAATCAGATGTCTGAATGGAGAATTCCAAAAGTGGAATAGTTCTGGGTGATGATGAGGCCCACTAAGGGCAAGAGGGAGGTTTCTGCTGGGAAGCAGAGGTGAAGGTAACTGGCGATAAGGAGGTCAAGGTACCTGATGGGCTGTCCACCTGGGTATTTAGGAGACTCGGGACCAGCATCAGGGCTTGATGCAGAGATAAAAACTGAACAAGGTGCTGGTGTCTTCAAAGAAAGGGAAATGACCTCGATGGAGAGGAGATTCCAAGGATGAGATGTGGAAGGTGGAATAGCTGTGTGGTTTTGGCCTTAGATGAGCAAGGTGTTGTTCTTTTTTAAATGAAGATGAAAGGAACATTGGGGACTGAGGAATAGAATAGCTCTCCTTTCTAGGGCATTGGGTATGTATGGTGTGGGAGAACAGCCATACTGAAGGGGCTGCAGTGTCCGTGGTGTAAGGCTGTGGGCTAAGCATGAGGCAGGTGGAGCAATTGGTGAAAAGGGTGAGGATGCAGGCAAGCGCATATGCCAGGGATGGAGGCACCAGAAGGCACAGGCTAATGGTTTGTGAGGGAGAAGGACAGGAAGAGAGTAAGGGCTTAGTAGAAATGAGATGACCTGAGGGGCCTTCATGTTGGGCATGACTAAGGGTTTTACTTTTTACATTAAGCATTTATATAATTCTTACTCTGCGTCAAGCACTCTTCTAAGCACTTTATCAATCATTAACTCATAATACTCATAATGACCTTATGAGATAAGTATACTATTATCCCCATTTTACAGAGGTGGAAACAGACACAGAAGGAATTTGCCGGAGGTCACATCTCTGGTAAATAGAGGAGCAAGGATCTGAGCTAAAATGGTCTGGTTTGGAGCTCTTAGCACCTATGGGCAGATGGTCTTGGCTGCCATGACCTTTCTGACACAAATGGGTCTCAGCCATCTCAAGACAGGGAAAGGAAGTCAGGTCTATCAGAAATATGAGCTGTGGCCTGGCTTGACTGTACTTCTGAGCATGTCTGGTTTGGTTAAGAGGACAGACATTAAATGATTTGACTTCTAGGACTCCCAACATAGGCTGGAAATTGTAGGTGATCCCAGCATCTGGCCTCTCCAAAAAGGTCAGTGCACCCTAGACTGATTGTGTTTCTTTAGGAAATGGAAAGAACTTAACTTAGGCAAAGCTTAATTCCAATTCACCACTTACCAACTGTATGACTTTTAGCAAGTTGCTTTACCCATCTTAGCATCAGTTTTCTCACGGTGAAATGGGGTCATCATACTTACCTTATAGGTTTGTAAGGGTCGTTAAAAAGATGTATCTGAAAAGAAAGAAGCTGGAACAGAGTAGATGTTCAATATATGATAGTTAAGAGCTGTTGTTTTAATATTCATAATCCTCAGATCTGGCTTCCAGATCCCTCACCCTGGAAAATTAGGGGTATCCTCTCATTTCAAGGCTTCTAGAGCCTGGCTCGCCTAATCAGCCTAATGGAGATTGCTCAAGGGATCCATCCCAGGACAGGATTTCAGAAGATGTAACTATTCTGGAGAAGGGTTTAGAGCTTAGTAGAACAAGCCTGGATAGTCCGTAGGTTTCCTTGAAATATATCCATTTCCTCAGTATTGTTTACCTGCATCTTCAGCGCAGGCCACCCCTATTGCAGTCTTCTTGGCTGAGGATTCAGGAGTTGGGCATAGAAGCCACACAAACCCCAAATCCCGGCAAATCCTTTAATCTACCAGAGCTCTTCGAAGGAGTGAAACGCCCATGGATAGGGGGAACCAGCAGGTGTAATTTATTTTCATTTGCAAACAAAGTTTTGACAAGGTCCCACCCTGAAAGCTATTAAAATAAAGAAAATGGGGCACCAAGGGGGAAGCTTTGTCATGGATAGAATCCTGGCCTTGGAGGTAGGAAACAAAGGATGCAAATAAAAGGAGGATTCTCTAGGTGGAGAAAATAGTGGGCAGGCCTCTGAGCCCAGAGCTAGGGCTCAAGTCATTGAACAATTATGACAAAATAGGAAGAAGGGGTCCCTTTAGTGAAACCTCAAATTTTAGAGGTCATACCGGAGTGATGCCAAGAGGAAAGAGGTAAATTGGAGGATCTCAAGAGGTTGTGTGAATGCCCTATGGAACACAGGTTTAGCAGAAGGTGCTGCATTTGGGGAGAGAGAATTTGAAATACTTATAGGATGAATGATTATCAGTTAAGATTGAAAAATACTATTTTAGGACTCAAATACAAACTGTGTCCTTAAGATTGTTTCTCCACAGAAGTGCTATTGGCATTCAGGATCAGAAAATTCTTCACTGGGCAGAGCAGTCCTGCCCACTATAGGATATTTAGCATTTACGATCCCTGTCCATTAAATACCAGTAGTTTTCACCCAGGCCAACACCAGTCATTACAACAAATGAAAAACGGCTCCTCATATTTACAAATTCCCTCTAGAAGAGTCTACCCAACAAGCCCATTCTAATCTACTTGAACTTTAGCCCATAGTTCTAATAAGACCAAAAAGGGCTAAATACATCCTCAGGAAAGGAAACAGAAATTAAAAATTTTACAGAAAGATGCATTTAGGATCATCTAGAAGTTCTAGTCATCACATCTCAAAATATCCAGAGACAGCCTAGACAGAAGCACCTTGATTATGATAAGTGCTAGGAACACAAAGAAAGCAGAGGAAGAAACAGAGAAACCAGGAGAGGTGGATTTTAGAGGGGAGGATAGTCTCTGGGAAGGATCCAGTAGAGCAGAGTTGAATGAGGAAAAGAGCTGTGGGATATTGGGGGGGAGTATTTGAGAATATGCATTCCAGGCAAAAGAAAAAGCAGGTGCAAATGTCCTGAGGCAGAGCTTGGCTTGTGTAAGGAATAGGAAGGAAGCCAGCTTGATGGGGGCTTGGTGAGCTAGAAGGAGTGTGGTAGGAAGTGCGTTCAGAGAGGTAGGTACAGGTCAGGGTATGCAGGACGTTGTAGACATTGATAAGCAGTTTGAATTCTTTAGGATCCATCCTCGGTACCTCTAAGGCCCTGGAGTTGCTTTTTCCCTTGGCTCTTAATATCATATTATTTTCCTGACTAATCTATGAGCTTCTTGAGGGAGGAAATGTGTCTTTTCCCTCTGAATCCCTAGTGTTTAACAGACCGCCTGACACAGAATAGGAGTGAACTACAAATTCATTAAAATTAATCAAAGACCACAGATTTATGGACAATTGATGGTGGTCACCAGCTATTGTAGGCTGAAAAATGCCCCTCCCATGATGTTTATGTCTTAATCCCTGGAATCTCTGAATATTATCTTATATGGCAAAAAAGAGTATTTGCAGACAGGATTAAGTTAACGATCTTGAGATGGGATATCATCACGGCGTATCTGGGTGGGCCCTAAATGCCATCACAAGTGTCCTTATCAGAGAGTGGCAGTGGGAGATCTGACAGGATAGAAGAAAAGAAGGCCATGTGAAGACAGAAATTAGAGTGGTGCAGCCACAAGCCAAGGAATGTCGGCAGCCACCAGAAGCTGGAAGAAACAAGGAACTCATTCTCCTCCAGAGCCTCTGGAGGGAGCGCAGCATTTGCTATCAATCCAGTGACAGCAGTTTTGAACTTCTGGCCTCCAGAACTGTGAGAGGATAAATTTCTGTTGTTTTAAGCCAACAGAGTTTGTTATAGTGGCCATAGGAAGTTAATACACCAACATCTCAGAAATGCTAGAATTAAGAGGATCCCTTGCAAATCTTAAAAGGTGAGCCTGGGATAAATGAAAGGAACAAAAAGAGGGAATCTTAACACTCTGGTCTTGAAATGTTTGTGAAGTCTTCCTTTGGACCTTCGTCTCTTGAGCAGTAGCCACATCTCACTGTTTCTTACCTCTTACAATGCTGAGTTTAGCTCCTCCAACATAAGCTTGCCAAGTGCTTGCTCTTTGTATTAAGGTACTGTGAACCCCTTTTTCTGGAGGCCAGGGTTGCAGCACCCTTTATGGTTCAGAACACATTCCAGAAGTAAGTCAATAGTCTCCTGAGCATTTGAGGGAAGAGTAGCCACAATATCAGGGGACTTCAGTCCACAGAGAAGCCAGAAGTTCTTCATTTAGAAATATTTGTAAGCTGAGGTCAAGCATCTTCTATTCTTCCAGAGTCACAGAGAACTATATCCAGGGAGAGAATGCTGGGGGAGTAGGTGACTGCTGAACACTATTACACTTGAAGTGACAGCTGACAGTAGAATCTACCTCAACCACCACCTAGGGACTCAGGACAGGTTACATGCAGATTCATTACTGTATTAGAGCCCAGTGGAGTTAGAGAAGCATGGAAGCAGCCCCTAGAGAGCATCCATCCAGTGCTCCCCAGTTTATAATTGAGGAGACTGAGGCAGGGAGGCTAAGCGAATTGCTCAGGAGCTAATGTTCCTAAAGACGACTGTGAGTCATCGAAATAGGTTTCAGTTCACCAATTCAACCACACCTAGGGAACACCTGCTATATTTGATCCCGCTGACTTACATGGGAAAATATAATGATTTTGATAGACAAAAATCTTTTTCATGAAAAATGACAACAAAAAGTTTCTATACTTAAAGGAATGATTTTCTGTTAACTATAAAAATCAACTATGTGGAACAGCTTATTTTTCCGAAATGTCAGTAAAATAATGTATTACTGGTCTGCACATCACATAAGGAGAAAATTTAGGGGGCTTAGTTCCAAGAGGTAGTACAGGGTGGAAACAGACATGAATCATTGATTCTAAACTGATAGGGTAAGTACATGAATTATTCAACCATAATAAAGTATTAAAAGAAAGTAGAATTTGGGGGAAGGAGGGGATCTCTCTCTCATTGAAGCTAACATCAGCCAAGGAGTGCCACCATGCTAGCCTCAGAATGATGCCAGAAACTAGACACAGGCTGGATGGACAAGGCCTCACCTCGAAAGATACTTCCTAGCCTCCCATTGGGCACTTGACTTATAGGGTCTCCCAGGGAGCACAGGTTCCTAGCCCTGTTTGCATGGAGCTCCTTAGGTGGTCAGCAGGGAGGGAAAGGCCCATGAAGACTCTTTGGATTGTGCTCTAGTCATACACACTCCCTGACCTTAACACTTGTGAGACAGTGGATGCTATGAACTAAATAACTGTGCCCCCCCATTCATATGTTGAAGCCCTAGTCCCCAATGATGGGATTAGAGCCCTTACAGAAGAGATATGAGAGATATAATTTCTTTTTCTACCATATGAGAACACAGCAAGAAGGCAGCTGCCTGAAAACCAGGAAGAGAGCCTTCACCAGTAATCAAATTGGCCAGCACCTTGGTCTTAGACTTCCCAGCCTCGAAAACTGTGAGAAATGTCTACTGCTCAAGCCACTCAGTCTATGGCATTCTGTTATAGCAGCCTGAACTAAGAAAATGGGCAAGTCATTTTACCTTTCTAAGCATCAATTTTCTCTTCTGAAAAATGTGGATAGTAATATTTGTTTCTTTCCTTCTTCCTTCCTTCCTTCTTTCCATCCATCCATCCATCCATCCATCCATCCATCCATCCATCCAAGTCTTCCATGGATATCAGGAAAACTGAGTAAAAAAGCATATTCGAAAGACCCTGAAGTATCTAAAGCCCTAAACAAATACAATTTTTATAAAGTTGTGTGGAACCAGCTAATCCAATGCCACTACCATCACCACAATTATCACACAGAAACCACGCTCTCGAGAGGATGACAAGCTGCCCTGGGCAATTGAAGATCATGTACAGGGCAATGACAACAAGCAGTACAGCAAAACTGAACTTGGTGTTAATAATACTTTACTATTACTAATTAATAAGTCAATGAGTCTACAGTCATGCCACCCTGAACGTGCCCGATCTCGTCTGATCTCGGAAGCTAAGCAGGGTTGGGTCTGGTTAGTACTTGGATGGGAGACTGTCTAGGAATACCAGGTGCTGTAGGTGTAAAATAAAAATAAAAAAATAAAAAAATAAGTCAATAAGCATGAATAATAAGTATCAATAAAAAATATTTGCTTCAACTTGGAGTCAGGTAGATCCCTCAAGAGTGAAGTCTATAATCACAATCACAGTCATAGTCACAATCACAGTCATAATCACAATCATGGCAGCAGCTCACACTTATAGAACACTATACTACTGGCTGTCAGGCCTGGTCTGGGAACTGATATGTTGTGTCTCAGCCAGGGGGCTCGTAGAGGCAATGGTGGTGGCAGAGTGGCTGGAAATGAAATTGTGAGAAGTTTCTCTTCTTAAAGAAGACTGGGAGGGAGAGAATAAGCCATACTGTAGGCCCCATTACTGGGTGTGACATCTTTATTGCTAATTACTAAATGCCCATAGTAGTCACTCAAAAAATGTTTGCTAAATGAACACAGAGGGGCCCAGTCAATGTGTCCATATATAAGAAATAGGGATTTCTTGACAAAAAATGTTTGCTAAATGAACACAGAGGGGCCCAATGTGTCCATATATAAGGAATAGGGATTTCTTGGTGTCCAGTAGCATATCTGGACTTGGGTTTGGTGGGTCTAATTCGGTTCTGCATCCATAAACATTCATTTCCCATTAATTCTTCACCCGCATAAAGAAGACACACATTGCAGGTCATGTTGACCTTGTTCTAGAACTTGGATGATCCTTAGAATCATCAAAATCTCACTGTCTGTGATACACATACACATCACATCTCCTGGCTCCAGAATGGGAGCCAGCCCCTTTCAGCGGGAGCCAAGGACCCACCCTGGGCTGGGCACCCTCGCCCTGGATCCAAAGGGCTCAGGAGACAACTGCCTCCTGACTGGGCCCCCTCAGCTAAGATCTGATTTTCTCATCATCTGGATAGTCTCAGCGACTTGCAGCAAAGGGATGAACCAGGCTGACCTTTCTGGAGGTTTGTTTAAAGCCGAACAATGTTTGTCTTGTCCAAACACTATGAATTACTCCAGAGAATCCTGCTAGTTTTACAATCCACAGCTACAAACGGCTTACATAAATAGGGACTTGTCCCCTACCCTACCCCGTCTCTGTTCCTAACAGCTTCTCCTCCCCCCACCCACTTTCTTCCACTCTTCCAGGCCTTCTCCCTGCAGCCTTCTCGTCTCTGAGCCCCAGCATGGTGAAGGGGCAGGTGTTGGATATTCTGGGCCACAGTTCAAACCTGGGTTATTACTGGCATGGATCCCCTATGGTGGGCTGCTCTGTCCCTGGCATGGGCAGGGTTTGCCTTGCTAAGGGTGTTTTGGGCGTATTTTCAATGTCTGTGCAGGGCCTGCAGTGCACAGTTTTAGGTCCAGTTGTCAAAGTGTGTTGGTAAAAGGAAGCCCCTAGGTTTGGGGCTCAACATCCAGTGAGTCTTCGGCCCACTAAGACCACTCTTCATCTGGCAGAGAGCTCATCTCACCTATAGCTGCTCCCTCACAGGCTGCATATCCAAGGGACCCAGAGGTGTCTCCTAGAAGTAGACTCTACCCACTATGGACCTCCAATAGGAAAAGGAGATAGTCGAGACTGTTCCGCTGATCAAACAAGAGCCATAGAAAGCAAGCTGCTGGGCCTGTGGTCCTGGGAGATAAGAGATAGCTGAGGAAAGGGCCCAGTTTAGGCTGCGTTTCCCTAAATATGTTGCCTATACCTCCTACACCTGCTTTTGGCAGGTTGTTTAAAATGTAAATTTCTGCCCCCCCACCCCCACCCCAAGCCTAAGGAAGCTCTCTCTGGGGTTGGCGCCAGGGGCTGATATCCAGAGTCTGAGATTTGCTACTCTGCTGTGAAATCCACTTTAGTTCAAGTCCAATGACTAAGTAGCTGGATGACACCTGCAGGCACTCCAGGTCTCAGTATCTGTACAATGGCCCTAGAATCTTTGAAAGACCCCTTCCAGCTCTTAGGATGTGTGGTTTCAAGGAGAGGTAAACAAGGTAGGTGGAAGCAGCCTGAGAAAAAATTGGGGGTCACTAAAGCTCTAAGGAGAGATGCTGGTGAAGACTTGCAGGGGTGCCAGGGAAGTATGTGGCTGGATTGGTGGTTGGGGGTGTGAGTGGTGTGTGGGGCCTTCTTTGAGAACCCTCACACTTAGAGCCAAATGTAATCTCATTTCATTCTTGCTTTGCAGGCAAGGAAACTGAGACTCAAAGGAATGACTTTCCACTCAGAAGTTGGTGAATGACATTGGATTCGTTCCTTACAAACCCTGGGACACCCATCTGGCCATTCCAGAAACACCCCTTCAGCCAACTGCTCCCCTTGTCATTCCAGCCTCTCAACTGAGCTGAGCTTTGAACTTAGAACCACAGCTCCTTCTGGACCCCACAAGGTGGACACACGGTGAGCCCCAACGGCAGGAAAATCAAGTGCCTGGAGCTTTACCCTGCCCACCCGGAGGCCCCTTGGTCCACAGGGTTAGGGCTGCGGCTGCAGTGCACGATCCGGCTTCGCCACAGGACGGGGGTGCCGCCAGGGAAAGGCCCCAGGTTTCAGAGCCCGTAGACCGTTTGTGCCCAACACTCAGGGCGATCTCAGGTCGAGAAGAGGTCAGAGGACAAAGCCGCCGTTGCCCACTCAGCTGATACCCCCGGGCATACCCTAGGGTCCAGGAAGGAGTGATGAGCTAGAGGACAAAGTGTCATCCCCCCAGTCCTGCGGGCAAAAAAGCCAAAATCGCAGGGAACCCGGACTTAAAGGTCTGGTGAGGGTCGAGACTGCACCATCCGGCCCTTTTTCTGCAGTTTGTGCTTATTCCATTTACAATTCGGGAGATCCAGAAACTTGCTGTGTGGCCTACCGACGGCTCTGTGCCACGGGTCCTTCGCTTTTGCGAAAAGCGGGGTTTGGGACCCATGCTCTGAGAGCCGCAGATCCAACGTCCGCGCCTTGAATTAGATGCGCCTCCTTCTAGTTGAGCATTTGATTTTCTAATCAAGCTCTTTGTCCCCTGCGGCCGTAACCCGCGCCCCCTGCTTCCCCGTTTCCCTTCATCCCCAGCCCGGGTCTCGTTCTGGCCCGACTTCCCCGTCGAAGGCACTCGAGTGAGTGATTCCTGGGACCCGGGGCCGAGGCCAGAGGGTCCGCAGCGCGGCCGGGGCTGTATGGAAATGGCCAGAGAAGCCGGCGGGCGCGGCGGCGATTTATTCTGGGAGTGACAGCCCCTTTGAGCGCTCAGCGAATGGCATTTTCTGTCTGTGAAAGCCTTTCTTCCCACCTCTGTTCAGATTAGCCCGGGGGATGAATGCGCCCATTATCCAGCCCGCTGACCATTCTGAAACGCCAAATTAATTACTAAGCACTGAATCAGGCGCCCGGGCCGGGGCACTGGGAGGTGTGAAAATAGCGAGCGGCTGGAGATAGGCAAGGCGAGGGGCGCAGCGCCGAAAGGCCGGGAGGGGTGGCCCGGGGCGCGGGCGCAGCGGGGTAGGGGCGGGCTTGGCCGGCCGCCGAGCGCGACCTGCCGGCGTGACCGGGTGCGACTGCGGGGCGAGCAGGCTGCAAAGGGACCGGAGCGGGCAGGAAGGCGCGGAGCCGAGTGGCAACTCCAGCATGTTGGGGCTCGCC
>NW_006442497.1:4615602-4642223 GCF_000325575.1 Pteropus alecto | reverse complement strand
TGTCTTACCCCGAAGCCCCACCGGGGAAGGCCGCCCCCAGACGGCCCCAGTCCGCGGCCACCCGCGCCATCCCCGGCTCGGCGCTGCGCCGCTCCAGCTGCCCTGCGAGGCCTTCAGAAAACTTGGGCGCCGCCCTCCAACCGCAGCCCAAGCCAGAGCCTGGCGAGCGCGGGGCTGCCCCGGGCTGCCCGCACCGGGCCCCGACTCCGGCCAGCGGACTGCACTTACCTTCCGAGGCGCCGGGCGGAAGAGGGAGGCGAGCTTTCAGCGGCTCCTGCTGGAGTGCGCTGTGCGCGGAGGAGCGCGCGCCTTTAAGACTCTTCCTCGGGACTCCGCCAGGTGGTGTCAGGCTGGCCTGGCCCTTGAGGCTCCTCACCCCCGTGGCCACTCAGCTTCCCAGCCCGCTCCGGAAAGAACCCCAGCCCTTCGCTCCCACTGCGCGCCCTGCCGTGCCTGCTCCAGCAGAGTTGACCCAAAAGCACAGGACAGGAAGGCTATCATTTGGGACACACGGATGCCCAAGAGAAGGCCACCCATCCTACCCGCTCTGGCTTTGGTTAGCCTGGGGTTGGAGGAATCTATTTTTTTTGGCCGGATGCTGGAGAACCGGAGGCGGAGGGGAGGTTGAGAACTCTTGTCTAAGGACGTGCGATTATGTCTCCACCGTCATTCCCTCAGGAAGCGCCTCAAGTCTGTGCAAAACTGGTCCTCTCTCCCTTGATTCAAGATGGCGAGTGACTTACCTCCTTCAATCACCACTGAAATGACTGAAGAGATAGATAACTGTCGCCACCGAAAACTAGAGAAATGTGTCACTCACATTCCTGAAACAGAAAAGTTTAAGAGGACCCGAGGGAAGAGTGAAGGAACTCCATATTCATCAGGCGGGAAGCTGGAGTCTGCCTGAGAAGAGCCTAGAGCACCCCTGTCTGCGGTGTGCCTCCTCCAAGCTCGAGGTAGAAAGTCCACAGGCACGCGCCGCCGGCCCCGGGGACACTGCGAAGAGCTCACCTGCTGCATGGGATTGCGCGCGTAAAGCGCGATTCAGGCCATTATTAAAATTGTACGTCATATGTCTTCTCTTTCAAAGATTAATTTTTAACATTTATATTGAGATTTCGAACTGCATTAATAGTTAACTCAGTTTTTCTGTCTTCGTTGTTTATTGCTATTTCTTTTATATAAACATCTTCCTCATTCCCGAGTTCCTTATCTGATTAACTTCTCACTCAACTGAAATGCTATTTTGAATAACCCTTGAGGGAAGGGCGTGCGGATGGTGCACTTTTGGGGTCTTTGCATGTCCAAGAATGTCTCACAGACACTGCTAGAGATAGGATCCTATAGGATATAGGATCTAAAACTCTTTATTTACACTTATGACTCTGTAAGGTAGGGATGTTGTCAACGTTAAACAGGGAAGTGAATGAAACGTGCTTACTTTGATCTGAGGCTACGACATAGAGGATCCACGAATTTAACTATTTGTGACTATCAGTTATTAGTTATTCATTGTCTGAATAACTAATAACTGATAGTCACAAATAGTTAAATTGTCTGGTTTTTATAGTTGCAGAAACTTCTAGGTTTTAGAGAATAATATAACTCAGACTCTCTTATCATTTTTTAGACATAAGAATTTAGTTTTCTTCATCTTTTAAAATAAAAAACATTTTTTATATATAGATTCTGTTAATGCCTCCTCTAATAATTGTGACCGTGTGTTAGTCCCTTCTCTCTTCACCTTCACTGTTTCTCCTGCAAAATGAATAAATTGGGCTACATGATTGCTGTGGTCCCATCCAGCTCCAACAGTCTGGTAGTCTATTAGTCTGTGATGAAACACCAACAGCCCTGCCACAAGGAGATACCACTTCACAACGACTAGGATGGCCGTAATAAAGGAGAGAGAGAGAGAGAGAGAGAGAGAGAGAGAGAGAGAGAGAGAGAGAGAGAGAATAACAAGTGTTGGTGAGGATGTGGAGATATTGGAATCCTCATGCATTCCTGATGAGAATAAAAAAAAAACAGGGTGCAGCCAATGGAAAACAGTCTGCCAGTTCTTTAAAAGGTTAGACATACAGTTATCACATGACCTAGAAATTCCACTTCTAGGTATATACTCCAGATAAATGACACATAAGTCCATACAAAAACCTGTACGCAAATGTTTGCAGTAGTATTATTCATAATAGCCAAGAGGGAGAACAACCCGAATGTCCATCGACTGATGAATGAATAAAATATGGCATATCCCCGTAATGCAATGTAATTCAGACAGAAAAAGGAATGAAGTACTGCTACATGCTACAACATGGATGAGGCTTGAAAACAGTATGCTAATTGAAAGAAGCCAGTCACCAAAGGCCATATATTGTATGATTCCTTTTATAACGAAACACCCAGAATAGGCAAATCCATAGACAGAAAGCAGATTAGTGGTTGCCTAGGGCTGGAGATAAGGGCTGGGAGAATGAGAGGTGAATGCTAATGAGACTGGGTTTTATTTGGGGGATGATAAAATTGATTGTGATGATGGTTGCACAATTCTGTGAACAGATGAAAAAACATTGTATTATACACTTTAAATGGATGAATTGTATGGTGTATGAATTCTATTTCAATACAGATGTTATATGAAAAAAAAAATACTTATTGAGCCCTCAGTACTTATCAGGTACTGGGGTAAGTACCTATGATACAAAAGTGAACAAGAAGATGTGGGCTCTGCCCTCAAGAAGCTTACAGTATAATTGGGGATTTAGCTGTTTCAGGGCTCTACATTCTGCCAAAAGAGTAAAATACCTTCCTCCCACTAATGCACAAAGATTTTCATGGCCCATACAAAGGCAAGAGTTTTCTGGATCTTACCATGCCCTAAAACTTACGTATTAACTTTTATGAAGTACTTCTTCCTCTCCGCTGTCTTCTCTTCCCACAATCCTGCTCCGAAAGAAATGGCTGCAGTAGCCTACAGACTCAGTAGTCTTTGACCCTCCGAGTAGTGTCTTCCAAAAGAGGAGCCTTGCAAGCCCGTAGCACCATGATTAAGAACAGCGACTATGGAGCCAGACCTCCAGGATTCAAATTCCAGCCCCACCTGGAAAATAGTCGTCACTTACCTGCTCTGTGCCTTGGTTTCCTCAGGTGTAAAATGGGAATAACAGTGTATATATCATAAAGATTGTGTGAAGATTAAGTGCGCTAATATATATAAAATGATAGTCTGCTGTAGGCACCTCATAAGTGTTACTTGATAATAATCAGTTATTATTGTTATCTATATGCAAATTAAACTGATTAACATCTCACAGACCTGCTACTCTTCCATGTCCCACTAGGTGGCGCAGGTGCACCATTTCGGGCAATGAAAATGGCCCTTGGGTCCCTTGCGGTACATGCAAATAATTTGCTAGTGCTGTGGCCCGGAGGTCCCATCTGTGACCTATATTTAGCAATATCACCTACAATGCAGCAAATTTCTCGAATTAGTGCCATTCACTGGAAAAAGTTTTCTCCAGTCTAGAGAAACCAGTACACGTCTACAAATGAAGAGCTTGAATTAGGTAAAATGTTAGCTGCGTACCAGCTGGTGTTCTGCTATCCAACCAACGCAATGAAGCACATGTGTGAATTTCCCACAGCACTCTTCTCCTTATCACAAATATTTTGTAACACCCTCTCTTATCATCTCTGAAATAAAATTTATAGATGACATAGTTTTCCAACATACCCAATTTCCTCCCCCATATCAACATAATACCTTGTTAGTAATTCAAGGAAGAAATAAAAAATAAAGTGGCATCTAGTAAAATAACATGCATTTCAATATGTAAGTGCTTGGGCACAACTACATTAGATGACGTAAGGAAATAATGGAATGCTTCCACCTATAAGTAGAATTACCAAGATTATCACTGTAACAAATGTCTGATAAAGGTGTGTCACTCTGGTGATTCAAACACCTTAAGTGGCGCCGCACTAAGCAACATGATTTTCCAAAGCAGCCAACAGTTCTTGGTCAAGTTGCCTTCCTGGAAATGTTAGTGTATGTTAAAATTGTGACTCAAGACAAAACAAAATCTTTGTGTTCATAGACAAAATAAAGTTAGACTCTGGGCACGGATGATTTTTCATCTTTGTGAATCTCCAGTGAGACTTTTAAAAGTTGCACTGTGTATGACTGTCCCCTAAGTGCATTGCAGATGCCTGGTGCCTCTGGTCCCTGTCTACTAAGTACTAGTAGTGTTCCTCAATCACTGGGACAGCCAAACCCCTTCATCACAAATTTTCAATTGAACGATAGCATCTCCATTGAGAGCAACTGGTCTGGGGTCAAAATCACTGTGGGTATTTCTAGCAAAGTGGTCACTTGGTCTGCTAAGGCCTTAACTTGTAAAGGGCATTTGCTTTTCTCTAGTCCACACAAATATACTTGTGTGGGACCTGAGTCGGACTCAAAGGGGCTTCCAGAGAGAAGGAGGCTGTGGGATGGGGCCTTTTCCTCTGAGTGTCTCCCTTCAGTTAGCTCTTTGTTTAGAAAGGGGAGACCTAAGGAAGGCTGGCCTTGCCTACCAATCTCCGGCATAACCTAGTGTCTTTTTGACTTTTTTCCTAAAACTCAGCTAGGAAGTAAATGAGCACAGACATAATCCCCGTTTTAGCTATGGGGGCTGGGGCCTCTGAGCAAACCCCTGGCTTGTGAGAATTTTCTGCTGTCCATTTGCTTGGCATACCGATCTCAAGCTATTCCTGCTCTGCTTTCTCAGGGAGGAGACTGGTGAGACCAAGACTCTTTGGAACAAATTTTTGACAAGTTGGCATGTACAGGCTCGCTCACTAGGCTCCATTAATTATGTCCACCTCCACCTGCTATGGGGCTTTTTCCGGTCCCTGCATCTGGCCCTTCCTTTCTCTCAGCGGTTATGGCACCTCCCCGCCCCCCATCCCGCCCCAACTTTCAGCTTGTTTGTCTTGAGAGGCAGGTATGACATGACCCAATACCCCCACTGGTATTCCTGGAATTCAGCTGCTTTAGCAAACCAAGACTGAATCTTTCCTGAGCAGGGCAGCTGCATGTTTCTGTACACATTCCATCACTTCTGCCAATTGATGTCTCTGGGCCAGCTGGTCATCTACAACACAGGTTTTGATGCCTCAAGAATCTCTTCCAAGACTCTCTGGTCTAAAAAGGGCAGCTGAAGGGCCCAGAAGGCTTCCCATTATCAAACAAGGGATCAGACCCTGTGACTCTATATTTCTGCTCTTCAGATAACAGTCCAGATGGCTTCTCACCCAGGCATAAATGCACCTGCAGCTGTAATCCTGTGTGACTCATCTAGTGCACAGATATTTATTGACTATCTCTTGTATGCCAGGCACTGTGGGCACAGTGAAACTGGGTAGACACATGTCCTGTTCTCACAGGGCTTACAGCCTAGAGGGAAAGACAGATATTTAATAAACAACACACAAACAACCATGTGACTGCAACTAAGGTGAGCATTACAAGGATTCCTATGAGGAATTATAAAAAAGGCTGGGGTGCTCAGGGTGCTGGGACTCCAGCATCACTGAGGAAGTGACATTTATGTTGAAATCTGAGGGATGAGGTATTATCCAGGTGAAAAGCCTGGGGAAGAGCCTTTCCAGTCGCAGGAACAGTATAGATGAAGGTCCCAAGTCATAAGGCAGCTTGATGTGGTCAAGAAATCATAATAGTTAAATTTCATTGATCACTCACTATGTGCTTAACCTGTTCTAAGAGCATTACGGTCTTAGTTCTTCTAATGCCCACAATGCTATGAAATAAGATACTATCAGCCCTGTTTTACAAATGAAGAAACTGAGGCACAGAGAGTTTAAATAACTGTCCCAAAGTCCCATAGCTACAAAGTGATAGAACCAGCATTTGGACCCAGGTCATCTGACTCTGGAAACTATATCTTAAAAAAAAATTCCCCCCTGTGTTACTGAGATGTAATTGACATATACATAAATATGTTATGAAATGATCACCACAATAACGTTATTTACCATGTGCTTCACCTCACACAATTATCATTTTGTTGTTGTTTTTGTTATAGTGAGAACATTAAAGTTATACTTCCATAACAACTTTCAAATGTACAATACCGTACTGTTAATTATAGTCACCATGCTGTACATTATATTCCTGGAACTTAATCATTTTATAACTGAGAATCTTTACCCTTTGACCATCATCTCCCTATTTCTCTCACCTCTCAATCCTTGCCCACCACCATCTACTCTGTTTCTATGAAGTAAGCTTTTTCAGATTCCACATTTAAGTAAGATTATATAGGATTTGTCTTTCTCTGACATATTTCACTTAGCATAATGCCCTCAGGGACCATCCATGTTGTTACAAATGCCAGAATTTCCTTCTTTTTTATGGATGAATAATTTTCATATAGATATATAAAAATATATATGAAATCATATATATATATCACATTTTCTTTATCCACTCATCTGTCAATGGTCACTTAGATTGTTTCCACATCTTGGCTGCTGTGAATAATGCTATAATGAACATGGGAGTGCAGATATCTTTTTGAGGTAGTTCTTTCATTTCCTTTGTATATATATCCAGAAGTGGGATTGTGGGATCATATGATAATTCTATTTTTAATTTTTTGAGGAACTTCCATGCTATTTTCTATAGTGGTTGCACCAATTTACATTCCCATCAACAGTGCACAAGAATTTACTCTACATTCTCAACGTTTCTTATTTTCTGTCTTTTTGATGGTAGCCATTCTAACAAGTATGAGGTGATTATCTCATTGTGGTTTTGATTTTCAGTTCTCTGATGATTTAGTGATTGAGCATCTTTTCATGAACCTATTGGTCATTTGCATGTCTTCTTTGGAGAGATGTCTATTCAAGTCCTCTGCTCATTTTTTAATCTGATTGTTTGGGTTGTGTTTGTTTACTTTTGTTTCATTTTGTTTGCTATTGAGTTTTATGAGTTCCTTGTATATTTATATTTTGGGTATTAACCCTTATCAGATTCCTTTCCATTCTTTTCCTTTTTGCTTCTCTGACTGGATAATTTGGTCTGTCTGATAACTCATTGATTCTTTCTTCTGCTTCATCCAGTCTGTTGTTGTAATTCTCTGTTGCATTCTTCAGTTCAGTCACTGTATTCTTCAGTTCCTATATATCTATTTGGTTCTTTTTTATGTTTTCTCTTTGGTTCTTTTTTTATGTTTTCTCTTTTCTCTTTGTATTATTTTCTGGTTTCATTAAATAGTTTATCTGTGTTTTCTTGTAGTTCTCTGAGCACCTTTAAAACAATTACTTTTAATTTTTTCCTGGAAAATTCATGCATCTCCATTTCTTTAGGGTCAGTAATTGGAAGTTTACTGTGCTCCTTTGGTGGTGTCATGTTTCCCTGATTCTTCATGGTCTCTGTAGCCCTGTGTAGGTGTCCACACATTTGAAAAAGCAATCGCCTCTTCCAGACTTTATGGATTCACTTCAGAAAGGAAAGACATTCATCTATGGTTGGAGCATGCTGGAGCATGCTGTGACCCTGGGTCTAGTGGTGAAGGCCACCAAGTGCAGTGACATGTGGTGGCTCTGAGTCAGAGAGGGGAATGATGTCTTGTCAGCTCAGGCCACTGGAATCCATAGCGTCAACAATTGTGTGGTTCTTAGTGAGTGCTGTGGGGCATCCGCTGTGGCTGCAAGAACTGTTGGGGTCCTCAGCAGTGCCTCCAGGTCCAGTAGTTAGGGACTACGGCAGGCAGCAGTGGTTGCAGAAACCAGTGGTGTCCATGCAGTTGGCTGTCAGGCCAGTGGTAGGTGCTTGTGTAGTGGCAGGGGCCAGTTGCAGACACACAAGTAGTGGTGGGAGGCCAAGGCAGCAGCAAGGGCCAGAGCCAAATGCAAGCACACTGGTGGTTGTGGGAACCCGGCTGTAGCTGTGCACTGCAGTCTCACCTTGGGCATGCACATAGCAGTAGAGGCTGGTGGAAGGGGTCAGGCCAGCAGCATGCAGGTAGGTACACAACTAGAGAGACTGAAGCTTCTTAAGTAAACTCCTGAACGCTCCCAGAACTATTTTTGTTTGTAAATGGCTGTCTAACTGTGAGCCTTTGTCAGGGGATGGAGGCTGGGTTCTCCTACTTTGCCCTCTTGGTGATGTCACTGTTCCCTTAACTTTATGTCAGAGTCCCCAGTGAAGATAAAAAGTCATGGTCATAATAGCAATATATATGTTGGACATGTACAAAGAGATTAATGAAACCACATCCACAGCAGAAGGGTGAATCAACTATATTTTCTTATTTTCTGTATCCTTGATGCTCTGATATCTGCAGCCTTGCTGACTCTGGAAGGACTGGCCTCCTAGAGTTAGCTAATTCCCAGGGACAGCAAATAACCTCACTGTGAGCATGCCTTTGGTATGCAAATCAACCAATCCAGAACCAGCACCTAAGCTTTCACAGGTTGGGCCACTATTCCTCCAGGGCTAATAACCTTGGGGCCACATATGGGTCAACTAGAGTCATCTCCTTTACTTTAGCCAATTCTGAGCCCATTTGCCCTGTCCTGCCTTGCCTTTCCCATGAAAACCATAATAGAGGCTCTTGCCACGTTTTCCTTTAGTTCCTCTGCCTCATGACTAACCCTGGTGCTTCCCTGTGTGTCCCTGACTGGCATGGGAACTGTGAGCAACAAACTACGTTTTCAGTGGCAGTAGGCTCCTGATCTGTTGGCTTCACCGTACCTGCATAATAATAAAATCTACATTTTAAACCAAAGGGACCCTGGATGTTTAGCTGGGGCTCAGGGAGGAGAAGCACAGAAGCAAGACTGGACGCAGGTCTCTAGGTTCCATCTCTAGTGCTTATTCCACTGTCCTCTCTATATGGAGGGATGGGGCAAGCATGAGGGAAAAAGATTAAACTCTTAAGAAAGGGGGAAAAACTAATTTCTCAGATAAAAAAAGTCATGAGGGGAGGAAGAAATTGGAATGAATATTTGGATTGGTGGAGCTAAGGAGAGAAGGAACGGCTGAAGTATTTTATTTACTTATTTTATAAAACTCATGCCAGTTATTGATAATAGCAAAATCTTGTTTGACACTTATTGTGATCTGGGCACTCTTCTAATTGCTTTCTGTGTAACATGTCCTTTAATCCACATGACAACTTTATAAGGTCAAGACTATTATCTACATTTTATATATGAGGAAATGGAGGCACAGAGGTTAAATAACTCACCTAAAGTCACATGTTTAGTTGGTGGCAGGGCTAGAGTTTCTGATTCAGGTTGTCTGGAGGCTCCTCCTCCTCTTTCCCCTCCCCCTTCCCCTCCCCCTCTACCTCTTTAATCTTTATTTTCCTTTTTTGGAGCAAGATTTCTGACCAGTAAACAGTGATGTATTTACTAAACAGAGACCTGTGCAGAAATTACATACTATCCATCTAGAAAGGTTTTCATTACACTTTGTGGAGGCTGCTTCTTAACCACCCCATCACACTGCCTCTTCAATGATTTCAGAGGCAGCTCACTTACCAATGGAAATCCCAGGAGGGAAGAGCTGACTCTTCTCTGCTTCATATTTGGAGGATGACAGCATCATAACCAAACTCTGCCCCAAAGTAAGTTGTTTCCATTCTCATTCTGAAAGGAATTAGGGAAGCTGCAACAAAAGGTGGCCCTATCACAGCATCACAACTTAAGGGACAGGCCACATGCAGATTATGACTCTCTCCTGAGGGGCCCCCCAAATATGAGGAGAGGACTTTCCAGAAGGCTAGTGGCCCTCCAGAGATTTCATCAGAAGCTGCCCCTGTGAGCCCTGGCTCCCCTCCAGCCACAGACGGAAGGATGGCCAGGCAGTTGTTCTGGAACCTGAGTCTGTGATATTCCTGTGAGTTCTTGCTGGACCGACTGACTGGATCAGGACCATCGTTATAGCCAAGGCCCTAGACCCGACCGAGTAGCCTTGAGTGTGGAGTCCACCACGTTGGCAAACCCCCCTGAGTGCTGGTTGGCAGATGATTCAGCCTCAAGAAGCCTCTGTTGGAGTTACAGATGATTACACTGGAGTTATTCCTCCCCTGTCACCAGGGTGTGTGCGTGAGGAAGGTGGCTGGAGGTGACCAGGAGATAGTCTGGGGCTGTGAGGTCTGAGGCCAGCCTGAGAAAAGGGCAGGAGACTGCCCTGGGTGGTTCACTCTCGCTCAGCTAGAGGCGTTAGCGTCTCTTTCTAAAATACCAGCGCCCCCTCGTGGCAGTAAGTCTCCATTCACACTTCAGGTTTCTTAACCTGGAGTGGCTGAACTTGGGAAAAATATACATCTTAATCTTCACTTGCCTCCAACTGAAATTTAGCATTTCTTTTAATAACGAATGTGTGCAACAAATCGCAGTAGTGTCAACAAACAAATTTTTCACCAATAATTAAAAGGTATTTTTATATCCCATTAGTTGTTGCAGATAACTTGAAATATCATTTACATTTATCACTATGTCAAAATTATGCCAGCTGTTAGGTCTGCCACTGGATCATGTTATTTAACACATTAATAGAGAAGCACACATATTACTGGATTTCCAATTTGTTTTCATTTATGTTAAAGTAGTAATTCAGTATAATTGTTTTCCTTTGTAGTCTTATTATTTTATCTTATAGATTTAAAACGTTATTCTGAAATGAGGCTCATAGGCTTCATTAGGTTGCCAAAAGAGTCCACAACACATACACAGTTAAGGACCCCTGCTTTAGAAGGAGTTGATTTAATCAGATCCTTTTCTGTCACTGAGGTAGGGGCTGCTGACTCATGGTGCAGGTACGGGATTCAGGACAGCCATGATCAAGAGGAGAGGGGAGGGGAGGGCAGGAGAGTGACAACTACAGTGTTTTTTGCCTTAGACGATGCACAGTTGACACAGTAGTTTGAGTTGAGACATCAAAGATTAGAATTTCCAAATCCTGCTAGTGTTAGTGCATGAGGGTGGCAGTGGAGGTCCTCCCAGGTGCCAGCAAATGCTGGTGATGAGGTTGCCTTTTGAGAAAAACATGTAATATAGTGAGACAGAGTTACGTCTAATAGAGCCAGGCAGAATTATCTTAAGAAGAAGAAATGTCTTCCAGGTCTAAGAAGAGTATAACATTGCTGCATATGTTGATATAAAGAAAAAAGATGTCTACCTTTAAAAATCTTTAAAAACATTTTATTGTGAAATGCAACATACATTCAGGAAAGGGCATACAGCAGACACGCAAAGCTTAATAAATAATTTTAAAACGTGTAACTACCACCAAGAAATAAAATATTACGCCCTCCCCCCAAGAGCCTGTCATGGGTTTCTTTCTGATCGTAACCCTCTCTCTTTCCTAGAGTTAACCACTACCCCACTTTTGAGATTTTAATGTGCTGACTACTAAGATTGTGCATCTTCTAATATGTTTATTACTTATGCTCTTTTTTTCTGTGAAATGTGAATTCATATCTTTTGTCCATTTTAGACTCACATGTTTTCTTTCACTTATTGATTTATAAAAGTATCTCATATATTCTAGATATTAACTATCAATTATAAGTTTGAGGTTTGTCTTTTCACTCTCTTTATAGTGTCTTTTGATAAACATATTAATCTTAAGGTGGTTTAAATGTTTGAATCTTATTTGATAATGAAGACTTTCTAACATGTTTAAGAACTCTTTTAACCTGTGGTTATAAAGATATTCTCCTATATTTTCTTTTCAAAATTTCAAAGTTTTGTTTTTCACATTTAAGTGTTTAATCCAAATGGGGATTTCTGATTCCAAGTAGAATGTAGTAAATATGGGTAAGCTTCTGTTACAATGACTGGAAACAATTGGATAAGTTACAAAAAATCACATTTCAAAACACATTAAAGGAAACATAGAGGATTAGATTAATTAAAATTTCAGAAAAGGAAGAATATTTCTCAGTGAGCCAAACTCAATAACCTTTTTCTTCCAAAGGACACTTGCACAGACTGAGGATCAGGCTTGCCATAGCGGGAGACTTCTACTAGGGAAAAGAAATTAGCAATGCTTTTAAAGGCTGCATGGGCTGGCATGATGATCTGGAATCTAGAGGGTCCTCAAACTGAACCCTGATTTTACCCATGGGATAATTGCTGAGTACTGGGGTGGCACGGAGGATGGGGAGCTGGATTTTAAAGGTAGCATGAAATTTGCAGACTTGTAGTGTTTGGAAATCAAAGTCCTGATGGAGAGAGTGGCATATAACTACATGGCAGATCTTGCCATGGAGATATTTGAAAGCAGATGCGGACTGAGTGGAACTAGAGCTGTGACCCATTCCTGAACTAGCTTATTTCTGACTGGATTGAGACGGTCAATCCCTTACTCTACGAACCTAACAGAGGAAAGGACAAACCCTCACTGGCAGAAAATACCACTGACTACAGTTTCAATGGTTCTTTTATAAACATTGTCCAGCACACAATAAAAATTAATGTGACAAGTGTGGAGGCAAGAAAACATGACCAATAATCAAGAGAAAAAAAAACAAGCAATAGTAGCCAACTTGCAGGTGATACAGATATTGGAGTAGGCAGACAAGGACTTTAAAATGATTATTACAAGTATATTAAAGGAAACAGAAGGAAAGACTGAAAAAATGGATGAAAAGATGGAAAACTTCAATAGAGACTTGGATGTAAAAAAGAATCAAGTGGGCATTCTAGTACTAAGAAATATGATAACTAAGATTAAGAGCACATGAATTTAACAGCAGGAGACAGAATTGGTAAACACATAGAGAAAGTAGACAGCTGTAGCACAGAAGATAGGAAAAGAAATAAAATAGTCTTCATTCACAGACAACGTAATTGTCTATATAGAAATCCCAAAGAATGTACAAAAGGCTACTGGCACCAATAAGTGAGTTTAACAATGTTTCAGGATATAAACATAATAGGCAAAAATCAATTTTATCTTTATAGACTACCAACAAATAATTAGAAATTAAATTAAAAACTATACTTTTTACAATGGCATCAGAAAATATGAAATACTTAGTGATAAATCTGGTGAAAATATTAAAGACCTGTATACTGAAAACTACAAAACATTGCCGAGAGAAATTAAAGAGGACCTTAATAAATGGAGAGATATAACATGATCATGATTAAAAGACTCAATGCCTGTATAATATCAATTCTGCCCAATTGATCTATAGATTCCATGAAATCCCAATTGAAATCCCAGTAGGCATTTTTTTGATATAAATTGACAAAATGATTCTAAAATTTATCTGAAAATGTAAAGAACATAGACTAGCAAAATAACTCTCAAGCGGGAACATTTATACTACCTGGTTTCAAGACATTGTCAGACTACAGTAATCAAGACAGAGTGGTATTGGCATGAAGATATACAAATAGATCAGTTAAACAGAACAGAGAGAAAGAGACCTGCACATAAGTGGTCAGCTGATTTTTGCCCAAGGGGTAATGCGCTAGAACAACTGGATATCCATATATAAAAACAAACAAATAAAAAAAACTAACAAAAAACAGAACTTCAGGTCCATATCTAATAGAAAAAAAGTGAAAATGGATCATAGATCTAAATTTTAAATGCCAAACTTTAAAACATCTAGAAGAAAGGAGAAAAAGCCTTGTGATCTTAGGTTAAGCAAAGAAAGATTTCCTAGATATGAGACCAAAAGCACAATCCTATAAAACAAAAAATTAATAAACTGGGTTTCATCAAAGCTAAAAACTTACACAGTGTTTGAAAAAACACTAATAAGAGAATGAAAAGCTATGGACTGGAAGAGAATATCTGCAAATCATGTATCTGGTAAAGCAATGGTATATAGAAAATATAAAGAACTCTCAAAACTCAATAATAAGAAAACAAATGCACACTCCCAAGTTTGAAAAATATTTGAACAAACATTTCACTAAAAAAAGATATACATATGTGGACAAAAAAGGGAGCTCTATAACAAATCTGCAAGTCCAGTGACTGAAAAGTAACCTCAGATAAATTCCTAACTGAGCAGCTCATGGTGGGTAATCACACCCCAGGCATATAACTTTCTTAGTAAAAGGTTGATCTTTGCCTTAACCAAGTCATGTCCATTGTTTCTGCGCATCTAGGTTAACATACCTTTGAAATACCTCTTTTTCAGATCCCTCAGAAGGATAACCAGCCTCAGGAGAGCACATAGTCTTGTTAACTATCTGGTAATTCAATATAGAGATTTCTCTGCCTTGTTTTTTCCTATATTCATGTAATCTTCCCTTACTTCCCTCCTTAATTCCAAATGCATAAAATAAACTTCAAACTGTCATTCTTGGAAGCATTTTTCTCAGTCTGTTGAGATCTTGCTTCCAGGCATATCCTCTGTTTGTCTCAAATAAACTCTAATAAACTCATATAAAATTTTTCTACAATTTTGGACTTTCTTACATTGAAGCAGATGGCAAGTAAAAAGATGTCCAACATCATTTGTTACTAGGGAAATGCAAAATGAATCCACAATTAGATAGTACTACATACACATTAGAATGGATTAAAACATTTTAAAGATAATTCTAAATTGTCGACGTAAGAACACCTAAACCTGTAGAAAAATTTTACGAATGTTTACAGAAAATTTCTTTGTAATAGTCAGAAACAGGAAAAAGCCCAAATGTCCATCAGAGGTAAATAAATTGTGGTAAATCTATATGATGAAATAGTATTTAGCAATAAAAAAGGATGATCTTTTGATATATGCAACAGCATGAATGAATCTCAAAATAATTATGCTAAGTGAGAGAATCCAAACTGTGGCTAAATAAGAAATATAGTTGGTCTTTGTCTCCAGTTCCTGGCATGGAGCTCCTAAAGCCCTGGAATTTCCTGAGTGAAAGGAGTCTTTTGTTTTAATAATGAGTCCCTTTGATTATACCTGAGTTTATGCTAATGAGGTGACTTTAGGGATGGCCTCAGAATGGGGCTGGTCATCAGAAAGATCAAGTGATTAGAGGGCTAAAACTTTCAGCCCCACCCACCAGCCTCTAGGAAGAGGATGGGAGCTTCGATTGGTAGATTAATCTCTATAAAACCTCTTAAACAACAGAATTTGATGGGCTTTTGGGTGGGTAAACACATAGAGATGCTGGGAGAGGATATGAAAGCTCTGGGAACCTTCCTACATATATTGTCCTATGCATCTCTTCTATTTCATTGTTTGTGAGTTCTGTCTTTTATAATAAACTAGTAAACATAAGTAAAGTGCCTGAGTTCTGTGAGCCTTTCTAGAAGATTATTGAACCTGAGGAAGGGGTTGTGAGAACTACCAACTTAGAGCTGTTGGTCAGAAGTATGGGAATTCTGGGACTTGTGACCTGCAGCTGAAGTGGGGGCTCAGTCTTGCGGAGTTGAGCCTTTAAGCTGTGGTGCCTGTGCTAACACCAGGTAGTTAATGTCAGATTTGAACTGAATTATTGAACACCCAGTTGATGCCCAGAGAGTTAGAGAATTGTTGGTGTTGGAAAAGACTCCAGAAAGAAAAAGCAAGAGTAAATACTATATGATTCCATTTATTTAAAATTCTAGGAAATGAAAACTAATATATAGCAACAGAAAGTACATCAGTGGTTGCCTGGAAGCAGGGGATGGGTGGGAGGAAGGGACTAAAAAGGGGCACAAAGAAACTTTTGGGAAAGGCAGATACGTGTTCATTATCCTTATTGTGGTGACTTATTTTCACGTATCTATATATATGGCAAAACTTCTCAAATTGTACTCTTATTTTTCATATGGATAATCAATTGTACCAGCTCCATTGCCAGGGGACTGTGTGTGTGTGTGTGTGTTGAATGTGCTCTCCTTTTCCCACTGATCTGTAATGCCATCTCTCTCATAAATCACTTTTCCACTGACCTATTTGTCGATATCTGCAACAATACTACACAGTCATAGCTTTATAACACATTTTTATCTCTTGTAAGAAATAACCCACCACCACCGCTTCTCACCCACTTATTCTCCTTCTTAAGGAGTGTCATGGATATTCCAGTTCCTTGTTCTTCCTTACACAGTTTAGAACACCTTAGCAAGTTCCCTTTTCTTGGGAATATATTAAATCTTCATAAAATTTGGTGACACATCATCCTCGTATTTTCCTTTAATCTTTTAGACACAGTTTTCTTAAGTTCTTTGTATATAATGGCTGGTTTAAAGTCTTTGTCTAGTAAGTCTATTACCTGGACTTCCTCAGGGATAGTTTATATTGACTATTTTATTTCCTGTGTGTGAGCCATTCTTCTGTTTGAATGTCATAATTTTCAGTTGAAAACAGAACATTTTAAATGTGAAAATCAAATTCACACCTCCCCACAACCCAGATTTACTGTTGTTCCTGTTCATTGTTGTTGTTTTCGCCTCTGTTTGTTTAGTGACTTTCCTTCATCAATCTTACCAAGTCTGTATTATTTATTGTGTTTGGCCATGGACGTCAATTAGCAATTAGATAGATAGAGCTTTCCTTAAGTACCTTAAATCAACAAATATCCCAACCTTTGCCAGGGGACTGTGTGTGTGTGTGTGTGTGTTGGGTAACACCATCAATGCTTTGACAGTTTACAATTCTGCCTTAGCTTTCACTTCCTGCTTGAGCAGATCCTCGAGGTCAGTCAGAGGTGAATGATTAGGGCCTTCTGTATGCACATGTGCCTAACCTTCTAGATTACCAGAAATATGTTAGAGCTTTCCAAAGCCCCCAGTAGACAGCTCATTCCTCAGATTTTCCTTTTAAGTTGTTTTGCCAGCCTTTTGTCTGCCACAACTGGTATTGCTGCTCAGGCAACTGGGCTGTTGAATCATTGCTGCTGAGGAACGCCCTGAGAGTAGGGCAAGCTCTGAGTCCGGTCAAATAAAAACAAGCCCTGCGAGCGGGGTTTTTCTAGGGAGCTGCCAGACAGATCAAATAGCGACAGTTCTGGGGGTGGCATTTAGGGGTGACCTGTTCTGCCTCTTTCAGTCCCTGCAAGACTGCTGGTTTTCACAGCTACCATGGTTTCAAGGCGGTTGATTTTCAAGTCTAACCAAAGCTGGGGATAGGGGGATAGAAACAATGCAAGTTAATAACGCCACAAAGCTTGTTGTTATTACTGATGGTCAGACACTTTTCTTGAATAAAAATGCTGCTCAGATTGTCGAAATTTGAGAATTAACCTTTGGTTAATTTCTAAAGTTCTGAAAAAGTTGATCTTGACAGTTTTGTTTTATTTTGTTTTATATATATATGGATTTGGGGGGAAGCAGTGATCTTGTTGCTTTTATGGAACAAATTTTTGGGGATTCTTACTCTGCTATTTTGGAAGTGCTTCTCCAGGATTCATTATATATCATAGATTAGTTTGGAAAGAACTGATACCTTTATAATACTTTTTATCTGTAAAAGCAGTATATCTTGCCAAATACTTAGGTCCTCTTAAGTGTCCTTTGGTGAAGTTTTACAATAAAAAAATTTGACATATTGTCTTGCACATGTTTTATATTTATTATTATTGCTTATGTTGCCGTTGTGGATTTTTTAAAATATATCTTTTGTTAGTTGTTGGTACACAGAAACAGAATCCTTTTTTTGTATAGTGATCCTACAGCCAGATACTATCTATTCTCATTTCTATTAATTTCTCTGTGTCATCTTAGTTTTCTATGTTAACAATTACATAATCGGTAATGACCATTTTTTCTCCCTTTATAGTACTTTTCCATTGTGTTGCTGTTATCTTAATGTTCTGGCTAAGATTTCTAATACAGTGGTGAATAGAAGTGGTAATATTGTACATTCTTGTCTTGTGCCAGATTTTTTTTGAAATCAAATGTTTTTCCTCCAATATCACTGCTTTTGGCAACATTCCACAGCTCATTGATTGCTTTTTAAAAAACAGCTTTATTGAGATAAAATTCACATACCAGACAACGCACTCAATTTAAAGTATACAATTAAATGGTTTCTGGTATATTTAGAGTGGTGCAATTATCACTTCAATCAACATTTTCATCACAACCCAAAGAAACCCCATATCCATCAGCAGTCACTCTGTATTTCCCCCCAAATCCCAAGCAACCCCTGATTTAGTTTATATCCCTATGGACTGGCCTATTCTGGACATTTCATAATAAATGGAATCATACAGTATGTGGTCCTTTGTAACTGGCTTCTTTCACTTAAAATAAAGTTTCCAAGGTTCATCTATGTTGTAGCTTAAGCCTGATTTTAAAGAGGACGATTCCAATATTTCCTCACTAAAACTATTTGTTTATTATAGCTATTTGGTAAATGCCTTATTTCAGGTTAAGGAAATTCTATTCCTCGTTTTCTAAGAGTTTTTTTTTTTCCATAAATTGTGAATTTTATCAATGCCTTCTTGGCATTCAATTAGATAATCACATGATAATCTCCTTGTACACCATTAATATGATGAATGACAGGTAGAATTTTCTAATGTCAAATTACCCTTGCATTCCTGGGGTAAATCCACATGGTTGTAATATATAATCTGTTTTGGCCTCCTAATAGCTCTACAATCAAATAAGATTGTCCTCTAATTTCTTTTACCATCTTTCTTAAGTTTCAATATCAAGGTTATGGTACCCTCATAAAATGAGTTGGGAGCTATTCCTCCTTTAGTTGTCTGCAGGGTTAGTACATGATGAGAATAACCTGTTCCTTGGAAGTCTGCTAGAACTCACCTGTAAAATGGGCTGGTCCTGGCAGTGTCCTTGTGAAAAGATTTTAAAGTACTGCTTTGATGTTTTAATAAGTTATGGAATTATAGACATTTTATTTCTTCTTGAGTCAGTTTTATTAAGTCATTTTATTTACCTGTGCTTTCTATTTCTAATCTATCTTGTTATATATGTGTTTGTCTTTTCAAAGAACCATCTTTTAGCTTTATTTATTTCTCTCTGTTCAATATTTGTCTTTTTTTATTTCATTGATTTTGGCTCTTATTTTTATCTCCTTTTTGGGGGTGAGGTAGATACTTTTTCTGTTGTCCTTTTCCTAACTTCTTAAATTAGACACTTAGCTTATTTTCAGCCTTTCTTCTTTTCTCAGGTTAGTGTTTAAGAAACTATAAATTTCCTTCTACCTGACACTTTTACTGTATCCCCCAAGTTTTGATATATAGTATTTCCGTTATTGTTCAGTTTTAAATATTAAAAAAATTTTTCCATTGTGAATTTTTTCTTTGACCTGGGGACTATTCAGAAGTGTAAAAATTTGTGTTAATTTAATATTTTTCTTTGTTATCGACTTATTATTAATGGTGCTATGGTCTGGGAATATAGTCTGTATGACACCAGTTCTTTGAGATTTGTTAAGACTTGCTTTGTGGTCTTGCATGTGATTAATTTTAGTCATTGTGTGTGTGCTTGAGAAGAATATCATTTTTCAATTATTGAATTCAGAGTTCTATATATATTCATCAAATTTAATTGTCTCTGATCAAATCTTACATAACAACTACATTTTACATTTCAAAGTATTAATAATTCAGAGAAATTTATTGAAATCTCCCAAAATGATGGTAGACGTCCCAATATCTCCATGTAGTTCTGTTAAATATTGCTTTATATATATTTTTACATTTTTAAAATTAGTTTTGTACAAGTTTAGGTTTGTTTTACCTGTTGGCGAATTAAACCTGTATCACTATATAATGACTATCTTTACCTCCAATAACACTTAAGTCTATTTTAATATGACATTAACACAAATCACTACTTTTATTTTAGTTATTTTAGTATTTGCTTGATATTTCTTTTTTCATCCTTTTACTTTCAACCCTTTTGTCTTTTCACCTCTTATAAACTGCAAATAATCAGATTTTATTTGTTTTATCTAATCCATTGATCTCCAACTGTTCATAGGTCACTTTATTTCATTTACATTCATTATGATTATTTACATATTTGGCTTGTTTTTATTATTTAAATTGTTTGCTGTTAGATTTTATTCAGTATTTCTGTATTATTGAAAAGAGAAGAAATATTTTCTTTATAAGTACTGTCTGTCATTTTAACTAGAAGCCTATGTATGTATACACACACACATTCATATACAAGAATATTTGTAAGATTAATTCCCAGAATTGGAATCTCTAGGTCAAAAGTTGTATACCATTTTAAAACTACATCTTAAAGTTAACATTTCGTGGGTACCTTTCCATGTCATTAAATATTCTTCTATAATATTTATATAGAATATTTACATATTATTTAATTGCTCATAATATTTTACAGCTGTATGCATTAACCATATTTTAAAACAAATTCCCAATTTTTAAGCATTAATGTTGCTTATAATTTTTCACTGCTTATAATTATAAACAAACTGGTGATCAATATTCTTGCGTATACAAGAATGATTTATTTTTTTCTTCAGTTAAATTCCTAGAAGAGTACATGTATTTTAATACATTTTCTATATACAATAATACTAAATTTATACTTATAATAACACTTTATGAAAATTTTGGGTCTTCAAATGTTTTAAAACTCTAGGTAATATAATTTATCTTTGCCTAGTTATCAGATGGAGTTTATATTTCATTGTTTTAATTTACATTTTTTCTTATAAAGTTGAAACATTTTTATAGACTCATGATCACTTATATATCTTTGGTGGATTGTCATCCATCTGCTCAGACCACTTTTCTTTTGGGTATGTACATTTTTAACGTAAAAATACATTTTATATTAAGCATGATATTCTTGTTACTTGTTGCAAATGCTTTGCCCTAGTATGCCATTTGCCTTTTAATTTAATGTTTATGGTGACTTTTCATGTACAGAAGTTATTTTACTTTTACATATTCAAATCATTCTGTTTCTTCATAATTTCTGATTTTGGTGTCATTCTTTAAAAGGTCATCTATAATTTCAATATTGTATACAGATTTCCTTTTCTTCTAAATTTCTCTCATTTTATTTGAATTTTTACATGTGGATCTTCAATTAGTCAGGAATCTTTTGTGGTGTAAGATTTGAGGTAGAAACCACAGTTGTTTTTTTCTCCTAATGGTTAGTTAGTTGGCCCAGCTCATTTATTGGATAATTGACCCTATCTCCTTTATCATATATTAAACTCATGTGTTTGTTTTTGATAGATCAATTTGACCTCATTGATCTGTTACACTTTCTACATCAGTACTACATTGTTTTAGCTCTGTGGCTTTACAGAGCATCTACATATCACAGATGGCAATTCCTTCCTTATTACTAAACCTCAAAAAGAGTGTTTTGGTTATTCTTGCACAATTATTTTTCATAATGCAATGCAAAATCATTTTGTCAATCTTCTACCCTCAAAAAAAGTTTTATTTGGCTCTTGATTGACACTATTAAATGTATATACTTAACTGGGGAAGAATGGATAGCTTTTATAATACCATTTTCCAATTTAAGAACATTAAATGTTTTCCATTATGCAAGGCTTCTTTTGTATCTCATTATAAAGTTTATAGTTTTGTAATAACAGCTTTATTGAGATGTAATTCACATACCATACAATTCACCCAGTTAAAGTATACAATTAAATGGTTTTTACTTTTTAAATTTTTAAATGGTTTTTAGTATGTTCAGAGTTATGCAGTCATCATGATAGCTAAATTTTGAACATTTTAATCACCCCTAAAAGAACTATTAGCATTCTCTTCCCACTTTCCTCAAACCATTCCAGCCTAGGCAACCACCAATCTACTTTTTGTCTCTATGTATTTGTCTATTCTGAACATTTCTTATAAATGGAATCATATAATATGTGGTCCTTTGTAACTGGCTTCTTTCACTTAGTATAATGTTGTGGCATGTATTAGTACCTCATTTATCTTTATGGCCTGTTAATATTCTATTGTATGAATATGCCACATTTTATTTATTCATTCATCAATTGATGTGCATTTGTGTTGTTTTCATCTTTTGGCTATTATGAATAATGCTGCTTTAGATATCTGTAAGTTTTTGTGTGCACATGTTTTCACTTCTCTTGAGAATATACCCAGGAGTAAAATTGCTGGATCATATGGTAACTCTACGTTTAACCTTTTGAGGAATTGCTAGACTGTTTTCCAAAGCAGTCACACCATTTAATTCCCACCAGCAGTGTATGTATGAGGGTTCCAAATTCTTCACATTCCTGTCAACACTTGTTAATATCTGTCTTTTTTATTATAGTGGATGTGAAGTGGTATTTCATTGTGGTTTTGATTTGCATTTCCTGGATGACTAATAAAGTTGAGCATTTTTTCACATGCTTGTTGACCATTTGTATATCTTCTTTGTAGAAATATCTATCATACCCTTTGCCCATTTTTCAATAGATTTATTTATCTTTTTATTATTGAGTTATAGAAATTCTCTATATAGTGTAGATTCAGACTCCTTATCATATATATGATTTGCAAAAATTTTCTCCCATTCTGTGGGTTGTCTTTTGTTTCTTGATAGTGTCCTTGAAGCACAAAATCTTTTAATTTTGATAATGCATACTTTATTTTTCTTTTGTCACTTGTGATTTTGATGTCATATCTAAAAAACCATTGTCTAATTCAAGGTCACAAAGATTTATGTTTACTTTTTTTTCTAAGAGTTTTATAGTTTTAAGTCTTACATTTAGGTCTTTGATTAATTTTGAGTTAATTTCTGTGCGTGGTGTGAGGTAGGGACACAACTTCATTCTTTTTCATAGAGATCTCCAATGATCTCAGCATCACTTTTGAAAAAATAATTCTTTCCTCCTTTGAATTGTCTTGGTGCCCTTACTAAAAAATCATTTCATTGTAAATATGAGGGTTTATTTCTGGACTATCAATTTTACTCCACTGATTTTATGTCTATCTGTAGCTTTGTGTTAACGTTTTGAAATTAAGGAGTTTGAGTCCTCCAATTTCATTCTTTTTTTTTTTTTTCAAGATGTTTTGGCTATCTGGGGTCCTCTGAATTTCCTATTTTTACATATTTTTTTTGCTGAGGTGAATGAGCTCTATTTTCTGTTTGGTTATCGCTGGTATATAAAAAACTATTGAATTTCATATATTTATTTTTGTGTCCAGCTACTTTACTAAACTCTCTCATAAGTTCTAAACATTCCTCAGTCTATTAGCTAGGGTGTCTCAGGTACACAACCATGTCTTTTGCAAATAATCATAAGCTTGACTCTTCCTTATCAAATTTATGTTTTTATTTATTTTTCTTCTAGTGTTTTTTCCTTAAATTTCAGAATATTTTTGACACTATTCACAGTGTGATATCCTTGTTTTCCTCCTTGTTTTTGTAGCAATGCTTTTGTTATTTAAGACTATATTTGCTCTCCATTGCAGGTCATCATTAGGTATCATATTGCCTGTTGGATTGAGATATACACATTTATCATCTTGATGAAGTATTTTTTATTTCTAGTCCCTAAGAGTTTTCATTAGGGTGCATCTTATTGAAATAATTATGCAGTTTCTCTCCTGTGTCCTATTCATATGATAAACAACATTAATAAACTTTTAACATTGATATTCCTTGCATAAAATGTCTCCCGAGACAGTGAGAACAAATTAGCTCACATTAACAGAAATTATTCAGATCTCGCTGGGGCAGCTCCCACCTGAACAATATACAACAGATGTCAAAAACTGAAAGTCAGTAGGTCATGCCCGCTTTGGCCTGCAATGAGTTCTAAAATAGTGTGTTGAATTAGTTTTTAGCATTTAAAGACCAGGAGATTTCAGATTAAGAACTCCTATATTTGTTATTTTTTAAAAGTTATAAAATCTGACCATACCAGTCCTGCATTTCCACATGGCCACAGTGGGCTGGAGCTGGATCCTCAGGGAGGCCCCCTTTTAGAGGTTTCTTAATTTCAAACCCCAGGTCTCCAATACCCTATTGTTCCCAGACATCAAGGTCAAGGGCAGTTGCCAGTTTTTGTCTTTGTGCAATTGTTTTTCTTATATTAGAATTAGTTAAAAAATGAAATATTTCAAGTAATCATGTCTCTAGCAAATTTGGAAAAATAGAAGAGGCCAAAAGGAATATATGCTTCAGGAGAAATGGGAGCAGGCATTTTTACTGGTAGAAATTAAGAAAATTCCTATATGTTTAATATACAAAGTATACCTGTTGAAAAAATACAGTGTAAAATACCTCCTGAAAAGAAATCATAAGAAGAATATGGAAAAGCTGTGTGGGGAAAGAAAACCTTATTGAAATGGAAAAAAAAAAAGGACTAAAATTTCAACAGGGGTTGTTTCAGGAGGCACAGAGTATAAACAATGCTGTCATGAAATGCAATAATACAGTAAGTGAATACCATCTCACCAGATCTGTCCAGGAGTCTGACTTGTTTGGCTCTTGGAGACACCTGAGTTTCTGACCCGTTTCAGTCCTCCAGCTTCCTTCAAAGCTCTCTTCATCGTGTGCTTCCCTCATCAAGTGCTTCCCCACCCACCCTCAACCTCCAACCTGGTGTTTCTGCTGCTGTGTCCTGGGTTTCCAAGATCCTAATGGAAACAGCTCCTTTTGCTGTTGCCTGAAGCTCTTTCCTCCATAAGGTTCAGATGCCAACCTGTGAGGCTGACCTAGGACTAAATCTATTAAATCCCTTCAGGCTCATCCAGGATATCTGCATTCCTTGAACAAACCTCACTTTGTTCCAGCATATTACTATTTTAATTAAAAGCTGGCTAAAATTTGTACTTATATCAGATTTTTATATTTGTATCATAGAGAAAAGTGATGTGCAGTTTTCTTTTGAAGTTTTAGAAATGGAAAATGAAATGAGAAGTTCTTCAAAAGTTCATAAGATTTGCGACATTTATTTTTTGCTTTTTTTGTTGATATTTTGAAATAATTTTGGAGTTAAAAAAGTTGCATAGGGTTATCATAAAACTTTCACCCAGCTTCCCTAAATATTAGTATTGTACCTAAAACATAGTATAATTATTGAAATCAGGAAAAAATATCGATATATTACTATTAATGAATCTACAGACTTTATTCAAATTTTGCCAATTGTCCTACTAATGTTCTTCTTCTGATCCAGGATCCAATCCAGAATCCCTCATTGCATTTAATTGTTGTGTGACAATCTGTGACAGCCTTTTCAGTCTTCCTTTGTGCTTCCCGACTTTCATACCATTGAAGATTTTATAGTATGACCCTCGACTTGGGTTAGACCCATGTTTTCTCATGATTAGATTGAGGTAAGGCATTTTGACAAAGAATACCACAGAAGTGATGTTGTGCTGTTCTTGGTGCATCAAAATAAGAGGTAAATAATGTTGCTATGTCTCCTTATGATACTATTAACCTTTTTCCCTTTTAAGTAAACATCTCAATCATTTTTTCATATGTACACACTGTGTGACCACCACCCAGATCAAGATAGGAAATATACCTATCGCCCAAGAAGGTTCACTCATGTCCCCTTTCCAGTTAAATTGTTCTCTCCACCAATATAACCACCATTCTGATGCTTATCACTATAGATTAGTTTGCTGGTTCTTGAACTTCATATAAATGAAATCATGCAGTATATTTTCCTTTGAGTCTGGCTTCTTTTGCTGAACATAATGTTTTAAAATTCATCTATGTTGATACACGTATCAGTAATTTCTTCCTTTTTTATTGCGGAGTAGCATTCCATTATATGAATATACCACAATTGCTTTTTATCTCTCCTACTATTAATAGACATTTGGGTTGTTCCAGGGTTGGGCTATTATGAATAAAGCTGGAATAATCATTCATATATATGTTTCTGTGTGGACATATAAATCCATCGGATATATATCTAAAAGTAGAAATGCTGGGTCAGAGGGAGATATATATTCAATTTAATTAGATGCTACCAATCAGTTTTCTGAAGTAGCCGTGACATTTTACCCTGTTACAAGCAATATATGAGAGTTCCAGTTACTCCATATCCTTGCCAACATTTGGTGTTGTCAGTCTTAATTTTAGTTATTCTAATTGTTGTACAGTGGTAATGACTAATGATGTTGAGCACCTTTTCATGCACTTATCGGCTATTTGTCTTTTGTGAAGTATCTGTTCAAGTTTTTGCCCGTTTTAAAGTTGGATTGTTTGTCTTTTTAATTTTTGAGTTGTAAGAGCTCTTTACATGTTCTGGATATGTTACTTGTATATGGAGGTTTCTAGTGTTAAAATTGAGTGGATAGTGAAGATATTAACTGAGATGGGAAAGGCAAGTGAAGAAGTTTGGGGAAAGATGAGGAATTCATTTCAGGACATGGAGTGATTAAGTTGCCTTTGAGCTATCCAGAAATAGATGTGCAGTCAGTGCTCAGAATTCTAGATCTGGAGCTCAAGAGAGAAATCTGGGCTATGGATTTAGAAGGGATCAGTATGATGAGAATGGATGAGAGTGTCCAGCAAGAAGAGAAGCAGCCTCACATAAAATCTCATGCATCCTCAATATTTAAGAAACAATGTAGAAAATGAAGCCAGAAAAAGAAAACAGAATATTGGTCAGAGGTGGAGGGGGAGAAGTTAAGGGAGAAATTCTCAAGGAGGGTTAGCATCAAATGCTACAGTGAGGTAACAAAATGGTCATTAG
>NW_006442497.1:4607045-4615505 GCF_000325575.1 Pteropus alecto | reverse complement strand
TGATTTTTTTCAGAGCATTGAAAAATAAATGTAAGATGAAGGGGTGGAGACAGGGGTAGACTCATCTTTGAAAATATAAGTCAGTGAAAGGAAAGACAGAAATAATAAATAGACAAATTTGAAGCAACAGGAGAGCTATACGATGTGGTATAAATAGGGCACCACATGAATGACAGAGGCACCTTGAGTCTTACCAGCTAATTTGGGTAGGTGGGAGTAGAAGGTGGAAGAAGGTGCTTAGGTGGCTGTAGTTCTAAGTTCTGGCCTATAGGTGTAAGGTGCTGATGGTATCTCCTGGTTGGTGGTTTGCCCTGGAGGGACAGGGAGATACAGGTGGAGCTGAGGGAGGGGTAGGATAATATGCAAGCTCAACATCTGGGTCACACCTGCTAGGGGAGAAGAGAATACCTACATCTGAGGGGATGCAGGATAGGACTAAGTAAGTGGGCTTCATGGGATGCTCAGATCCCTAGTAGTGAGCTCTTACAGGCAACTCCGCTTCAGCTCTCCTCCATCTTCAGTTTTAGGAATAACAAAGACATGGAAGAAGTAAAGGATGCCATAACCTCTCTAGCATTTTCTTTAGCTTTCAAAGTGATCTCATAACCCAAGATATCAATCTGGTACACACTGTGTCATTCTTGCTACTCAGTTCCTCATTCTAGAGCAGTTCTACCCCTTCCTCCCTAATCTGTCCACCTCTGAACTATCTCCCTGCCCCACTTCTCCTTTTTGTGGTAGAAAAGTACGGATTGGGGAGACTAGAGTCCTTGCCTACCCTCATCAAGTCATATGACCTTAGGCTTGTCCTCCCACAGTCTTTCATGGCTCTGGTTCTTTATTTGTAAAATAGTCATATGTGGGGGTTTAGTGGTAGATGAGGAGAAATACTAGATGGTTCTGAGCTCCTTTCCATCTCTTACTATAGGCTAGAACCAGTCCTCTGTGTTCACCCAAGGGTACTTTCTGTTTCTATGCCTTTGGGGAAGTTGTTTTTTCTTGGTATTTAGGGAGTCAGGAAAAGAAAAGTCATTGGTGTTCACATCTCTCAAAGCCTCAGGTAGGGTTGTGGCTTTTGACCAACATAACGTACAACCTTGTGGCTGATTTTGAACGCCTCTAACAGATATTGTGACACAGAGTCCCATTCAATAGTGGAAGTGAAAATTTCAGCCTTGCCCTTTGTTAACTCTAAAATAAAGTGCTATTCTTTCATTGCAAGGACTGCCTGAAGTAAAGTGCTATTCTTTTCATTGCAAAGCCAACCTTCACATCCCCATTTTGTAAATGAGGAAACTGAGGTACAGGGATATGCAGTGACTTCCAGGATTCTGTGACCCAGCTCTTGATTTAACAACATCCGTTACGACGTCCGTAGGGAGAGCAGGGGAGGCAAGAAGAGGGCCTTGACTCTAGGGATGATCCCCCTCTCCCTTCAGGGGCTGAAAAATGGCTGAAGTGACAGCCACTGGTGAAAGAAGGTGGTAACGTCAGACCAGAGGCTGGAGCAGCAGTGCTGAAAGTCTGGATTGGCTGTAATTTCTAGGAAGGTTTCTGCAGAAGGGTAAGGGTCAAAGCATCCGTCTGCACAGCAGGGGTGCAGTCATTTTAAATGTTAGCACCCAAAGAAAATAGAAGTAGGAGGAGGAAGTGGGGCGCTGGGTCGCAGTGACAGAAGGAAGCAGCTCGTGGGAGCTTCCCCTTTCTCCTCCTTCCCCGAAGCCCCCACCCCAAGTCTCTCTCCTGCTCCGCCCACCTCTCCTGCGAGGTCAAAGCCGCGCTTCCGCTCCTTTGACGGAACCGCACCTTACTCCTGGGGGTTTCGGTGTTGGTGCTCAGTGCTGGCATCCCTCTTCCGACAGTGGCCGCCCACCCTCCAGGGCCTGTCCCTTCTGAAGGCAGACGGACTCAGAACTGGGGTTTGCTTTATAGGCGCTCGGCGGGCTGCGGCGAGACTCTGAGGACACATGTGCTAAACTGGCACTTCGTGGACATTGCCCGGCCACCAGATGGCGTGAGAGGCCCGCTGGGTGGCCAGCCCCGCCCAGGGCCCGACCTAAATCAAAGCCCTGCCCTTCAGTGTGGCCCCGCCCCAGTCCCCGCCCCCAGCCCACCATTGGCGCGGAGCCTGGGCAGATGCCGGGACCTGCCTCCCAACTCGAGCCCCCGCGCAGTGGTCCTGACCGTAACCGGAATCGCAGGGAATCGCCGCTGGAGAGGGGCTCGGCGCCCGGCAGGGACTGCAGGTGTGAGACCGCGCGGCCGGGACGAGGGTAGCTGAGGGCACGCGTGGGGCTCATCTGAGGGCTGGGAACCGTCGGGGAGCAGTGAGCTCTGAGAGCAGTGGCTACAGCGAGTAGGCTGGACAGATCCTGCTGTCTAACGGCTTCGTGGATAGGGAACACTGCCCAGGCACGGGTTCCGCACACTAGCGTTCTCAATAATCCCGGAGACAGAAGGGGCGTCCCGGGGACCGTCCACCGTTATCTAGGTGGCCACTGCTGGACCGTCTCTGTGCGGTCCGAATGTGGCCGAAGCTTCCTGACTCCTTCGCAGGCCGCCAAGTGTCGCGGAGTCAAGGAGTCTGCTCCCCTCGTCCTGAGAATTCTCTCTAAGCATTAGCCACCGGGTCTTTTGCCATGAAGTCTCTGAAAGTGCCTGCCTCAGCCCTCTCCTGATAGCGAGCATGGGCCCCCAGACAGTGGCTGCTCTTCTAGAAAACTGCTCGACGCTGTCAGAGGACCAATCTTTACACCTTGGCTGTCCCTTGCGTGACGCTGTGTGTGCATGTGTGCATGTGTTTGCGCGTGCGCGTGCGGGCTGGCCCATCCCAGGGCTGGGGTAAATAAGCAAGAAGTTCAGGTCAGTAGGAGGAAGGAGTTTGTTCAGAGGGAAAAGGAAGGCGAGATGAAAGCAGCAGGATGTGGTATCTAGTGAGTTAACAAGCCTCTGTACAGAGAGGAGGGGTGGGTTTAGGTTAAATGAGGGCTAAAAGTAGGCCAGGTCTGCTTCCAGGGCCCCTTTTGGATGGCCCTTCTCTTCCTCCCTCCCATGGTCTCTGTATCTTCCCATCCAGCTTTCCTTACTCCTGGTCTGGGACCATCTGGTAAGGCGTTGGTTCCCAGAGCTTGTAAAACACACACATGCTCCAGGCCCCGGCCCTACAGTACAGCTTTCCAGGGGTGGGGTCTGGAATCCATATTCTAAAATTTGAGTAAGCTTGAGTGATGACAATGAAGCCATTGCTTGGTGACTCTGTGTGATGTGGAAAGGAGACCTGGGTTCCAGCCAGGCCCAGCTGTGTGACCTAGAGCATCTTACTGCCCCTCTCCCAGCCTGTTTTCCTGTCTGTATAATGGACTCTAATAGACACCTCAGAGGGCTGTGGAAAAATTAAATGAGGTAAGTATGGGTGTTTGCAGAAGAAGAGTGTCAAGGGCTTATCTGCTTCCTCAGCATGGCCACCATAGTGTGGAATGGTCAAGCTCTCTCTTCCTGCTTCAGAACACCCTCACTTGCTTTTTGAAGCATAACTGGCCAGGACTGTGGGTCAGGAAGGCTTGGGTCTTTGTATACTGGGCCTCATAGGGGTTTTAAGAAATCTCTCTCTCTTATCTCTAGTTGAGATGGGGGTGGGGGGTGATTAATATCTTCTCTCCCCAAGCTGCAGTGGAAGCCACAACTTCTGCCTCCCCTGCCTGCCTCTCATGAGCCCCTTTTGTTTCTTTCAAGAATAATAGGTAGTATTGGGCAAAAGCATGTTTGGGGTTATTGGAGGGGTATATTGATGAGGAGGCTCCACAGTGAAGGCTGTGGAGGAGGTTGGCTGTTGGAGGCTGCTCTACAGTTTCAGCTTAGTCATTGATTGTGGGATCTGCTGGCTGAGAAGTGGGAGAAGAAAGCCAGTAGCTTTTTTGCCTGGGCAACCTAGAGTTGGAAGCCCCAGCTTGGATTCAGCTGAGTACTCAATCTGTGCAAATTTGGACTTGGTTTAAAGAGGTTCACCCCAAGGGGCTAAGCTGGTGGCTCAGCAGGACCCCCGTAAACCTAAGACTTGTTTAGCTTAGTTCTGGATGAGCTGAAAATCTGGATCAGCTTCTTGAGAGAGGAAGCTTCTGGAGTGGCCAGATAGAGTGATCACCAGGTTAAGGAAGAAGTGTTATGTTTGATTTTTGATCCTTTGGCATAGATGAAGGTAGGGAAGGGGGTATGAAGAAAAACTATATTTTCTGCTCAAGAGGAAAATGAGACATTCTCACAACAAACATATATTGCATATTAGGATTTCCATTGACTTGGAGACATACATACTTTCACATTTTAACAGCTCTGAAATCAAGATGCATCTTACTATCTGTGGCATCGTAACAGCAATATTTCTTTCTTAGTGATACACGAAATGTCGCATCTTACAATTAATAGCATCTTAGATTCTGTTAAACATGATGTGTGTTTTATAAATTTGGGGGGCATTTTAGATCTACACAGGTACACACAGAATTATCTCATTCCCATATGCAAATTTGCATACATTAATTTTCCCAGTAGCGCTACCTTCTGAACACCAAAACTTTTCACTATATCTAGTTTTAAAGGAAATCTTATAAAATGTGTTGCTTGAATTTATAAATACCGCATATTATGTCTTATTTAATAAGTTCTTGAAAATATCACATGGTTCTACCTACCATTCTCTTTTGTACCTCGGATCTGCTCAGGACACAGTTTCTACCTTTTTCTTTCATCTTTCTTTTTGCCCTTTTTCCCAGTACATCATCGTCTTTAATCTTCACAACCACACTCTGAAGTAGCGACAACTATTGCTCTCATTTTATGCATGAGGAGACTCAGGACCAAGCCCGCATGGCTAGAAAGTGGCAGAGTTGGGATGTCTCTAGCTGGCATCTACTCTTGACCAGAGATGACTAAGCCTGAGTGGCAGACTGCATGTGCCCTTGGGTGTGAAGTGCATGCCCTGTAGGGCACAATGTTTGGGACATGAATGTGGCGGTACATAGGTCTTTTTTGTTTGCTTCCAGGCTAACAGCTAGGTTCTGGATAGTCGGGATTATCAGTTAAGTGACTTCTGGGTGAGATGTAGCTATAGCAAGGTGCACCCAATAGGAATGTGGGGGCAATGAATAGGAAGAAGTGGGTGATTTTGCTGGCACAAAGCAGACACTTGGTCCTTCTTGAGTCTGAGTCTACCATTTGGGGCAATAGCTTTTGGGCTTTAGAGTTTGGCCTCAGTGGGAGGCTCCTGCCTCCAGCCTCTAGCCTCCAGCCTCCCCCCACTCCCAGTCCAACCCCTCTCCTGCTGTCATGGTGATGAAAGACAACAAATCAGAGCAAGTCACTTTTCAACTGCAAACCCTGCAGAGCTGCCATTGCCCTCTGGAGAAGACCAATACCCCCTAGCATGACTAGCAAGGCTTCCCGCCACCTAGCCTGCTTCATCTTCTGAATCTCAAGCAAACCTCTGTGCCTTTGCATGTGCTATTCCTTCTCCCCACTCTCCATTGCCCTTCTTCTACCTGCCTAGCGGATCATGAATTCATCCTTGGATGCTCAGCTCAAATATTGTCATCTTCAAAGTCTTCCTTAACCCCCTCCTCACTCCACAGCACTGACTACCCCTTCCTTCTGTCTTTGCCATGCCTGTTATTGTCTTACTATCAGAGCACTCACTGCCCTGGCCTACAAGGTCTGACCAGTGACTTGGTGGCTTGCTCATGATAGCCTCCTGATGCTCAATGTGGCTAAGCTGTCACCATGAAACTCTCTAGGATCTCATAAGCAAGAGGTCCATGCACATCAACAGTGGAAGCTGCCTGAACGCAGGACAGTGTCGGGGGGAGAAGGGTGGGGTCAGGAGGGAGTGGTGTGCTTTTTATTTTCATGTACTCCAGAGTCTTCTTGCTGTTGTTGTTGATCTAGGCAAATGAGCCTGTGTGGGTTTCTTGTGGGGGCAGGGCTGGTGTGAGAGCTGATGGTGGCTTCTAGGCTTCTGCCTCCCATGGAGTCAGGGAGCCTCATTGCTGCCTGAATCTTCCACTCCTAGCCATGGGATCTTGGGTAAGTCCAAGTCTGGGTGTCAGTTTCCCCATCTGTATAGCAGCATGGCACCAGATGCTTTCTGTAGCCCCTTTCTAACCTCTGACATTCCATACATTGGCTCAGCACTTCAGCATGGAGCACTTTCTACATGCCAAGCATGTGCTGAACTCTGAGATCCTGAGCAAGACATATTACGCTTCTGCTCTCTGGAAATTAGCCCTCTGGAAATGACAGTCTGGTAGGCAAGACACAATATACACGTATCATTTAATTACAGTCATGAGAATTATGGAGTCCTGTGAGCTACAAAGTAAAGAGAATGGTAACATTAATAATAGTAATACCTAACATTTAGCAGACACGTGCTAAATGCTCTTTGGGTGCATCCTCTGAGGTATTCTTTTCAACAACTCAGTGGGATATGTAGACTTCCTGTTCTGTGAGAATTAGATGAGATAACTGCTAGCAAGTACCTTGTCCATTATCTGGCATAGACCAGGGGCTCATCCCCTCTTCATCTCCTATATCTCCTGCGCTTCTTCCTTCCCTGCCTCCCCCATACTGCAATGTCCAGCTTAACTACGTTAAGGCCATTCATCCCTTTTCCTTTTACTGCTCATCACCAGAGAACATGTTTCAGAGCTACTGCTGCAGGCTCCATGCTGGAGTCCTCTGCCTATGTGCTTTCATGCTGGCCATCAACAGCAGAAAGAGCCCCCATCCACAGAAGACCACTGCGTCGTTTGCTCGGCCTTGCTTTTGTCTCTCTCTAGCTGCTCTTCTTAAAGGGTTAATAAACCTTGTTCTTCTGTCTCATCTAAGAAGTCACCTGTTCAGTCCCCACATCCTTCTTCTTTATCCAAAGTTGTTGCCCCAGAACCACGAAGTCTGCAGACGTATTTTTAGGTTTTAGGTTTGAGCATTTGTTCCTGAATGGCTTGGTGGTTTTGTCTCTTGTCAGGCAGATCTTCACATAGCCACTTCCATGCAAGCTAACTGAGGTGACTTGCCTCCTTGTTGCATTTTCTGGGTTCGTTAGATCACATCTACACCTACAACTCTTAAAGGCAAGTTTCAAACTCTCTCTAGATAGTGTGTTGTAGGAAGTGACACCCGACAGAGGAAATTGGACACTCAGACAACTTTGTTAGAGGAAGGAGAATTTATTAGGATGGGGTGGGGGAGCTTCTGGTGGTGGGGTGCAAGCAGGGGAGTAATTTCCAGACCACTGGTCTTACAGGTCGTTAGTCTTGCGACCTTGGCATTGTCAGCACTATTATAGGATTCTCGAACAGAGAGACGGGACATTGAGGCTCTAAGTAGGAAGCAAAATTTATTGATGCCGACACCTTCTCAGCGTATTCCTATCCAAAGGCTGAGCTCTAATTGTAACATAACAAGCAGTTTTACACAGTCTTCTTATTCCTACACAGCTACAGAGATAAGAACATTAGTTGGATAGCAAGCTATGAATCAACAGATGTGAACTGGAGAGTCCTTGAGGTGGGGGTGGTAGCTATGGGAAAACATGTTAGCTGGAGAGCATAGGGCAGAATCGGGGGAGAGTTGGTTATTTCTGCAGGCCCTTTCCCTTGCATTTTTTCAGATACCTCCTCTCCTCTCTCTAGTGGGCCTCTTTGAAAAACTGATAAAAGTGACAGATCCTCCCCATCTCCCCGCAAAGCACACGTGTGCATGTGCATGCATGATTTCTCTCCTTCTCTCTTTCAAAGTTTTGCATAAAACTTCAGGGTCTTCTCAGACCTCTGCAGTCTACTGAGGAACTCAAGTTAATAATTCCTGCACCATAAAACAGGACTTTCTCTACACCAATTTCTTTGGATGCTTCCCAGCACCGCTCCACAGAAGTATAAGCTGTTGTGAGAGGCAAACTGGGGGTGATAATAGGTAATGGAAATCTGCAGACTGCAGAGGAGGTCACTGGTGACTCACTGGTGAGATATCCAGGGAGCGTGCAGGGAGCTGAGCTCCCCGACCGCTCACCGAGCCACCGTCATGCGTATGCTTTCTGGATTTCTCAAGTCTTGAATTCGACTCATTTCCAATTTGATTAAAGAACATTACCTTTGCTAGTGGTGTCCTTACAAGAGGCCCTCTGTTCTTGTCCCCAAACCAGAGAACTAGATTTAAGGCCAGGAATGAGAGAGAAAATGTGTGTTTGTGACTATTCACCTCAATAGAGATGGTTTAGGATAGAGATGGCTGCCCTACTGTTTTTTTTGCCACAGACATTCACAGCCTCTTGAGTTCTCAGGGTCTGGCATAGGCTTAGGGCTTTGTTTCTCTGATGTGGTCACAGCTCTTGAGACCTAGTGCCTTGAAGTCAGGTACCACATGAAGTTTGCTTTAGTTCCCTGTTTCTAAGGATTTTTAAGCAGGAAT
>NW_006442497.1:4604400-4607034 GCF_000325575.1 Pteropus alecto | reverse complement strand
AAGGTGGTCAAATACTTCTTTAAGCACCTACTAGGAAATTCTTGTATTCTTTTACCCCGAGATAGATTTTTGTGATGCATTATATCATTAACTTCCTTATATTGACCCCTCCTTGCACTTCTGGAATAAACTCCATTTGGTCGAGGTGTTTTATTCCTTTAACACAGCTAGGTTTGATTTGCTGTGATTCTATGTAGAATTTTTACATCTATACTCATAAGTAAGGTCAGCTTGTATTTTCCTTTCTGTCTTGCTGTTGTTGACAACCTTGATGTGCTGGCTTTGCAAAGTGATTCTGAATGCATTTCACCTTTTGTACCCTGGGCCAGCTTATACTACAGTGGAATGATCTGTTTCTTGAAAGTTGGGTGAATGGTTCTAGTCTGTAGGTCCTCTGCTGCCAGATTCTTGGTTTCCCACTCCGCAAGCCTTCTTCTTCTCTTCTCCCTTCCTCAGTCATCCCAGGGATATACCTATCACCTCAGTGCTCCAGAACTGAGAGCCATCTTGACTCTTGGTCCATTTCCACACCGAGCTGCTTAGAGCCATCTGGAGTGCAGTTTAACTCCAGGTACTGCATTTAATGGGGATGCTGATCAACCACTTTATACCCAGAGAAAGGTAGCCAAAATGGTGATGCTATAATACAAAAATGGTTAAAGAGGTAGAGATGTTTACCTCTAGGAAAAGGACACAAGGGAGAAGTAATATCTATCTTCAGATGTTTGAAGGGCAGCATGCTTTGGAAAAGGTGAAGACCTACTCTGTGGAGGTCTTTCTCCAGGAAGCAAAAGGGACTAATGAAGGGAAATCGTAGGAAATAGACTATAGCTCACTACAGGGAAGATTTTGGAGAAATCCAGAGCAGATCAACAATGGAATAGGTGGCCTTGTTGGAGTGAGTTCCCTGTCGGAAAATACAAGTCAGATGGAGAAATGATGGTGGTGAGAATGAAGACGAAGATCACTCCATTTCTAAGAGTCTCTAGTTCTCTAAATCATAGTGGCTGTGTCTGACAGGTTTATAAAAATTGGTTGTTCTGAGAACATAATTTTAATTTAAGAAGTTCAGTGGCCTTGAATAAACAAATCCCACAGCTGGGAAGTTCCCTCACAAATCCCATAGCCCTGCTTCACTGCTCGTTCCCTCAGAGCAGGAGCACTTTGGTGTTTAGAAAATCATAGCCATTCATGATGAGCAACCTTGGAGCCATCACTGGATGCAGGAATCCTCACCCCTATCCTATGCTGGAGCATGGGCTGTTCTTGAGATCTCTTGTTCTCGCTCTCCCAATACCTAGTGAAGTACACTAATTGAGCTCCACTTCAGAATTGCCTTCCTATGTGGCTGACCCAGATAAGCTCTCGAGGTCAACCTACCCAATCTGCACGTTGAGCTGGGAATTAATGGCCTCTTGTTCTTGGGGTTTTCAAGCCAATGTTTCACAGACCTTTGCATTTTGCATTCACTTCTGTACTGACATCTTGGGACTTTCGTTCTGAGAAAACTAAAAGCTCAGAGCTTTCCTTGGCCTATTATTGTGCTTAAGAAAACATAGGGGGCTGTGCTGTGATGTTCAGACTACATGAAGGGAATAGGAGATATGATCTCTAGTCCTAACTGTTCCCTGCTTACCTCCTCATCTCTCTGAGTCTGTTCCCTCCTGGATCAAATGGACTCTACTTTTCTGACATCCTATGAGTTTTCAAAGTCTACTCTTCAGGATTAGATTTGTAGAAGTTGGTCAGATGGGCTGAGCAGAGAGGGGACTTACTCCTTCCCTCAAGGTGCCCCTTTTATGGCAGGACGACCAGTGACTATGAATCCTTCTTCAGACCACAGTAGGGTCATGCTTTCTTCTGCCCATGCTTCTCTTTTGGATGGCTTCATCTAAGGTCATTGGTGGCTTTGTAATGGCAAATGCCAATGGCCTTCTCCCAACCTGCATCTCTCTTTGAAGTTTCTGTAGCGTTTGTTGCCTAACACTTTCACCTGGAGCCTTTTTTTCTCACTACTTACACCTCCCACTGTCCCTCTGCAGCTCCTGGTTCTTGTCATACTCAATATGCTTGTCTCTCTCACCCAAACCCTTGTCTCCAAGTCCATACTGGTTATTTTCACTATTTCATCTTCAACATATGTCCAGAGCCCAACTCTTCTTCCACAAAGCAGGCTTCCTCTGCAGACTTCCCCATTTTGTCTCTAGTGAAACCAGACTCCCAGTCTTGAAACCTTGGCGTCATCTCTGAGTCTGCCCTTCACCTTCCTATTCTCCTATCCAGCCAGTTTTTTAAAAACTAAATTTGTTGGAGTAACATTGGTTAATAAAATTATATAAGTTTCAAGTGTACAATTCTATAATACATTATCTGTAAATTGCATTGTGTGCTCACCACCGAAAGTCTAGTCTCCTTCATCAGCGTCGATGGTGCTTCTTTCCTTAGGGTTCTTGTCATTGTGTGCTCACCACCCAAAGTCTAGTCTCCTTCATCAGCTTCGATGGTGCTTCTTTCCTTAGGGTTCTTGCTTCTCTCACTTCCCTTCATTCTGCTCTGCCACCTAATCCGGCTTTCGTCATTGTATGCCTGCTCGTGGGCCTTCCGGCCACAGTCTCTTCCTAGCTTCCGCAGGAG
>NW_006442497.1:4600730-4604378 GCF_000325575.1 Pteropus alecto | reverse complement strand
CTCTATGCTCAGAAGCCTTCGATGCTGATGCACCTCATAGGGAAAGTCCAGAACCTTGGTCTTCTGTCCAAGTGTCAAAGCCAAGTCCCACTCTTTCAGTCGTCTCCATGAATCTTCACCTTCTCCCCCAGCCAGACTGCCTGACTCACTTTCCCCAAGACTTAATGTGTGCTCTTTCCTCTTTCATCCCACTCCTGATGAAGAAAACTTCCCTGCCATTTTGTCCAGCACTGACTCCCCAGTGCCTAGCAGAGCCAATGTTGAGTGCTCCATTGGCGTTTGCTGAATGAAAAATTGCCTGGTTGAGCAGCCAGCACAGAGGAGGCCTGGCCCTCAACCTTGGATTTTTTGGCTACCCTCCGTCTGAGATCTTTCTGGGGTTCAGTCATCCTCACCCTCAGGGATTGCACCCTGCAGGCACCTCATTGGCCTTCTATGGGCATTTGAAGGGGCAGAACCATGTGTCTTTGCCCTTCAATACACAACAAGGCAGATGTCCTCCTCTGGACTGCTTTAGACCCCATGAGCCTTTATTCCTTGGGAATCTCTTCCCATTCTCCAGGTTAGTCAGATTTATGATGAGCAGTTCACTAAGTCTGACAGGGGTAAGACCTGGGGAACTGTCCCCAAATAAGCCACTCCCAGACTGGTGACCTCTGCTTTACAGGAGCCTGGGGAAGTATCTGTTTGCAACATGGTGTTTACAAGGTAGAGGGGCTTCCTGTCCCGCCTGCCCAGCCTGCTGTGGGGCAATCAGGAGCTGTGTTTTCAGGGGGAGTGGGGCAAAGAAATGCTTGGAGGATTTCCGGGGATTCTTCAAAGATCCCCAGGAGGTGCCTGCCCATACTGACCCTGGAGGAGGTCAAGGAAAATGTAGAACTCAAGTTTTTAAATTGGGAGAAAAGAAAGTATTACTAATAATTATTATCAATTTGCATATTGCCCTTTACAGCTTTTAAACCATTGTTCACTAATGTGGCCCTATGTGTGTAATGTAGAACTATTTAGAGCAAAAAAAGACTCTCTCTTCTATTTTTCCCAAGCAGGGGGCATGGAGAAAAGACAGTGTTTTGATTTGTTTTGTTTTGTTTTATTTTGAAGGGGAGAGGAAAGAGGACTTTCTAGGGTAGGGAGAGAGTGGTGGAAAGGACTTCTCTGGGGACAGAAACCTCTCATTCCAATTCAGAGTTCACTCAAGATGGAGAGTTATGTCTTCTTCATACACACCTGAGAAATGAGCTAAGGAGGCAAAGACTGGCCTCCCTATTTCCTCAAAGGGCCTTGGCAGCCCTGGGGCACCCACCCACCAGCCTGGAACCACCACTATGGCACCCACAAGAACACGAGCTTGTATCCAGGGCCCCTTGCTATCTCCATCCCTAATATGAGCAGCTGGAAAGATCTGGCAAAGTGCTTCAGGCTCTCTTGGCCCCGAGGAGAGGAATACTCTGTGTTCCCTCTCAGGTGAGTGGGAAGTCCAAGAGTAGATGATCCAAAGATGGTGCTCACCCTTACCGCCTGAGTTTTAATGACCAGAGATCGTTTTCTGTGGTTAATTCTTTTTCTGAACTCGTTAGAGAAAGAATGAAGAACAAGAGCTGCCCAGCTGCAGGGCAAAGGTGCAAAGGACTCCTGTGATGTCAGCATGTGAGCCTGTGGGCCATGGTGTGATAATACTGTTTTGTGTAGGGAGGTTTCCCATAAAGTGCAAAAGAAGAAAAAGGATAAGGTCATGGCCTTTTAAAGAAACTGATAATAAAAATCTCCTATATGAGTGAGAGAGAGATTGGCCTGAGGGGTGGCGTTGAGGAGGGTGATGAGAGGTCGAGCAAGGACGAACTTTGTGTGGCATCAAGAAGACACATTTCTGAACTAGTGAGGCTAAAGAGCTCAGGTCCAAGGCACGTGAGCTGTTTGGGGGTCAGAAGAGGAGGTTGTCCTAGAAGATACCTGAATCAGCTAGAAAAACAAGATGATGGAGACTGTGAGAGTTGATAGAAGTAAGCTCTCAGTTTGGGACCATATACTGGATCCAGTGGACATTGTATTCTCCCATCTCTGGCTCAAGGCAATTATGGTTCAACATTCTTCTCTGAAATGGTTGTATCTGACTGAGAATGCCCCTTCTTGGGTCATGGCTCAACTCTACTGGGTTTTCATCAAGAATATATTGAAGGTTGTAGCCACAGTTCAGTTTCACCTTGGGTCCAGAGCTCAGTCACCTCAGAGAGTTCTGTTCCATCCAACATTTTTAAAAATGAAGGATTACTTATTGTTGGTTGTGTTATTCCTAAGATCTGCTCAGTATGTGGAGGTGGGAACATCATCATTATTTTTTATAAAGACTTAAGTTTTTAGAGCAATTTTAGGTTTACAACAAAATTGAGAGGAGATTTCCCATATAACCTTGGACACTGAACATGCTTAGCCTTCACCATTATTAACATCACTCATCAAAAGGTTTTTTTTTTGTTTTGTTTTGTTTTGTTTTTTACCAATGATGAGCCTACATCGACACATCATAATCACTCAAAGTCCATAGTTTACCTTAGGGTTCATTCTTGGTGTTGTACATTCTATGGGTTTAGATAAATGTATAATGACAAATATCCATCATTATAATATCATAGAATATCTTCACTACCCTAAAATTTCTCTGTGCTCTGCCTATTCATGTCTTCCTCTCTCCCTGTCCCTGGCAATCATCGATCTTTTTATTGTCTCCAGAATTTTGTCTTGGGAACATTATTTTCTTTAAACTATTTGATCTTGTTTAAGAAGGAAAAGTTTGGTAATGCCCATACTTTATTTTCATGGCACCTTCTTATTAACCACTAAGAGATTATCTCCCATTCTTTTACCAAAACAGTACTCTCTCAACTTGAATTGCTTCACTACTGGCCAACTCAGTTTGCTCCAAAGAATGCCTTTAAATGACTTGATCTCTGCTGTTGCTGCCCCAGAGTAGATGCAAAGAGGTGGGTATGCCATATAGAGAGTATATGTTACTTTTCTGGAGGATGACTTCAGCCTTTATGAGCTGTCCCCTTACAAGGGAATTTTGGGTACACCATGTGGCCTCTATTTAAGGTCAGACCATAAAACATACTCCACAAATTTGGGGAAAATCCCACTAGCTGTATCTAAATGACACAGTAGCAGACAAACAAAAACATAATTTTGCTTCATAGATTAACTCAGTGTTGACTGAAAAATTAGTTAGTATATTAGTATGTCTGTTATAGCGGAGAGACCCAAAATAGTAGCTGCTTAAACAGGATAGAGGTTAATTTCTCCCTCGTGTAACAGTCTGAGAATAAGTGAATAAGTGATAACATCTTCGTAAGTTTGGAACCTATGCTACTTCTTTCTTGTTGCTCCTCCTTCCTCAACATGTAGCTGTTATGTCATGGCCCATGCTGGCTGTTCTAGCAATTACAATTACATCTGAATTCTAGCTAGCAGGAGGAGGAAAGAAAAAGAAGAAGGTATGCTTTTTCCATTTAAAAGCATTTGGAAATTGTAACTGTCAGTGTTTACTCATATTTCATTGGCTAGAATGGAGTCATATGGCCACATTTAGCGATAAGAGAATCTGAGAAATGTAATCTAAAATTTCTAAAAATATTACTATAGAAGAAGGGAGAA
>NW_006442497.1:4595601-4600685 GCF_000325575.1 Pteropus alecto | reverse complement strand
ATATATATAAAGATTTTTTTCATCCCTTCTGTTGTGCAATAAGCATGCCTTCTAAGTTCTATTGAAAACTGTTCATTAAAAAAATGGCACGCTATACCAAAAGGTGGAATCAAGCCAAATATCCATCTACAGATGAATAGGTAAACAAAATGTGGCGTATACATACAAGGGAATAATATTAATTACCCTTAAAAAGGAAAGAAATTCCGACACATGCTATAACATGGAAGAAACGTAAAGATGTTATGCTAGGTGAAATAAGCCAGACACAAAAGAACAAATACTGTATTATTCCATTTATATTAGGTACTTATGAGTCAAACTCATAGAGGCAGAAAGTAGAATGGTGGTTATAGTGGGCTGGGAGGAGGGAGAATGGGGAGTTGATGTTTAATGGGTACAGAGTTTCAGTTTGGGAAGATGAAAAAGTTCTGGAGGTAATGGTGGTGATGGTTTTAAACAGTGCAAATGTTCTTAATGCCACAGAACTGTACGTTTCAAATGGGAAATCTTATGTTATTTATATTTTGCCACAAATTTTTTAAATTAAAAGATCGAAAAACAGAATTCTCTGGCATTTTAGGAGAGATTCCCTGCAGATTAAGATCCTCAACACCCTTTGGGTGAAGTTATTAAGCCAGTGGGGAATCCATCTGTCTGTGTTACCATTCGGCTCACATTTTGCTACATAGTCATGAGACTATAGTAAGGTTTCCTAAAATTCAGGTATGCTCTTTTTGTGACATTTTTGTGTATTACCTGTTCAGTTAGTGAATCCATTCTTGCCTCTGGTGGTTCCTAGATCCCTTGCTGAGTGTTCACGAACTGCTTCTTAATATGTGTAGAGAATGTTGCCAGGGGGCTGGTGGGCTCAGAGACTGTAGTTTCCAGACACTAGCCTTCTCTAGTGTCTGTCTCCATTTTTCTCTATCTCACTCTCTGTCTCTCTTGTACATCTTTCATTTTCTCTGATTCTTCAGAGAATATCAGTAGCAGTTCCCTTTCACAACCTCAAGTTTCTTTATGACTCTGAGATGTATTTATCCTCATCTGCAACCCTCAACTTGTCTTCAGCAGCGAACTCCCTGTTTGACTTTAGGGCCCTCTCTGTTGGACCTTCTCCCTCAGTCTCCCCCTCACCCCTTTGCTGTTGTCGACTTCTAAATCCCCGAGCCGATGCATCATTCACCAGTTGAACATTTGGCAATAGCTCCACATGGTCCTTGAGTAAACCCTTAAGCACTTTGCTTGGCATATAAAGCCATGTGCAATCTGCCACCCCAGCCCGTGCAGCTTAATCTCCCGTTGTGCCCCATGTCATACTTTATCCTGCACTGGGGCTGAACACCCAGCTGTTTCCTCAAGGAACCATGCTGGCTCATGCCTCTTGCCTCTGTCCATTTTCTCACCACTGTGCCTGAATCCTGGGGCAAACTTCTCCTTCCTGAAGAGTTATCTCAGGAGTGATCCTCTTGGAGAAGCTTTGCTAATTGATTTTCTCCTTCCTCCAAGTTTCTATCCCATATTCCTGTCCCATATTAACCTCCACTGGGATGCCTTACCCATTGAGTAGTGTCTGGTTTGAAGGTTATTTTGAATGATGCTGCTGTGAAATTTCTGGCGCATGTCCTTTTAGTTCATGTCCTAGGAGTACATTCCTAGTTGTGGAATTGCTGTATCATGGGGTATGCAGTTTTAGTGGGTACTGCTAAATGGTTTTCCATTTGGAAATTGGATGTACCAGTTTACACTCCCACCTGCAGTTGTGAGGGCTTCACATCCTCACAAACAGTGTTTTTCTCTTTTTCATTTGAGCCATTCTGGTGGGTGTATAGTGATGTCACACCATGGTTTGAATTTGCATTTATGTAATGACTAATGAAATTGAGCACCTTTTTATGTTTATTGCCCATTTGGATATCTTCTTTTGTAAACAGTCTATTCAAGCCTTTTGCCCATTTTTGTATCTGGTTGTCTGTCTTTTCCGTATTTGCCGTAGTTCCTAATACTCCTCTCAGGAGCCCATCTTTCCCTCTGGCCATGAGCTCCTTGAGATTTCTGGACACCCCTCTGCCCCCGCCAATAAAGTCCCTCAAATAATAGACCCTCCATGCACATCTGCTTTTGACTCAATAAACCATCTTTGATCCATACTTTCTCGTAGGAAAATCATCCCCCTGGAGGAAAAAGATGGAGGGAATAGCATGGGAGCAGTTCTGCTCTCTCTTGGGCATCTATGACTACTGCCCCACCCGTCCTGAGTGGTTAGCCTAATCTCTCCAAGTTTCGGCTCTGAAAATAACTCTATGGACCCTTCTTGATGTCTTCAGTGTTCTTCTCAAGCCTTTCTTTTGTGACCTGCTCACTCTTGCTCTTTCATGTCCATTCTTATTTGGAACTTTGCTTCTATCCTCTGTGCATGCCCCAGGAAGTCATGCTAGCCCTCTACATTCTCATGAAACTCTGTGACTGTGCCTTTAGAATTTAATTTTCCAAGTTTTCTTTTCCTGTTAAGCCATCCTCTCTGATTCCTGGCCTCTTAGAAATCTGCTTTCTTGAAATCTAAGTTATATGTCTGACTATGTCTAGCATTTTCTTCCATGATTAGCCCAAACTTTGATGTGATGTGGTCATTTTCTCATCTTCCCCTCACTTCTGCTTTACAAACTTTTAGTTATTCTTGGTCAGAATCAAAGACAAAAAAAATGAAATAGTTTTCCTCATTGCTTCCTAAACCTTCCAAGACATGAGGTGATCAGAGGAGCAAGTGTTTATCAGACAGACTTGTTTGAACATAATGAGACTTCCAGCTACTGTCCAGGTGAAATGCTGCATCCCTAGGCTTTGCCGTGGGTCAGTTTTATGATTCATATGAGAAAAGCGACATCCACATTTCAGTTAAGCTCTCTGTGTATGATCCCATGTGTTTCTCTCTTCTATCTTCCTGTATCAGTTACTTATTCATTCATTATTCGTCCATCCAGCAAATACGTACCAGGCACTCTTCTAAGCCCTCATGGAGTTTATAATTTAATGGGGCTGGAGAAGAGAGACAGATAATAAACATGATAAATAATAAGTAACAATGTTTTGTGTGTCCGTTGCTGTCAGAGGGATAGAGAAATAAAGCACGATGTACCAGAGGTGGTGTTTGCCAGAAGGCCTTGTTGCGGACATAAAATAAATCCTGGAAAGAGGGAGGAAACAATGAAACAAGCCAAGTAGACATCTGGGAAAAGAGCACTGCAGGCAGACGGAATAGCAAGTGCAAAGATCCTGAGGCAGGAGCATGCCTGGTGTGTTGCTGCGGTCATTCTAGTCCTCAGAATGTGGCAACTTCCATGATGGCATCAGTGGAGCTTAATATCTGAAATGAGAGATAGTGTATTAGTCATCTTTGGATCTACCACAGCATCTAGCAAATTATCTTGTGGTCATATTCACTCAGTAAGAAAACTTTATTTGAGTCAATGAATTTAGGTTAGACAACCTTTAAGGGCCCTTTCACCTCAGAATTGCTGTGATTATATGAGCTGCCTGACACCCATTTCTGAGCAGCTTTCTCTCTGAACACATGGTCGGTCGCTCCTGGCCCTGTGGCCTGGTCTCTGTCAAAGTGTGAGGCCTATACCAAGTACGTATGTTCCAGATACTATTGCCGTGTAACAAATGACACAAAACAGTGGTAGAAGACTAAGTATTTTAGTATGCTCGTGGATTCTGTGGGCATTTGGGCAGGGCACAGTGTCTGCTTTGCACCCTGTTCAGTGTAAACGCTCAAGGTAAGATGGTTGCTGGGTCCAGCAGCCTCCTTCCTCCCACTGCTTGCCACCTGTATGGATGAGGTCCTTGAGGCATGGGGAAGGTGGGTTGTCAGGCACAGAGCAGGCTTGTCTGTGTTGAACAATGTCTGGGAAGGCTTGTACAGCTGGGGACTGAAACTGTAGTCAGAGTGCCTACATGGACCTCTCCATGTGGCTTGGACTTCCTCGCATCATGACAACATTCAGATGAATGGTCAGATTACTTACAGGACAGCTCAGGGCTCCAAGTGCCAGTGTTAGCAAATGAGGCAGTAGCTTCATCATCTTAACGACCTAGCTTGGAAAGCCGCACAGTGTCACCTCTACTGTAATCTATTGGTCGAAGCAGTTACAAGCCTAGCCAGGTTTATGGAGAGGGGAATTAGATTCTACCTCTTCATGGGGAAGTAGCAAGGCTGCACTGTAGAAGAGGAAATGGGAAATGTGACCATCTTTGGAAAATGGAATCTCATAATGTGCCTTGTATTTCCCTGGAGAGAATTTCTCATTTTGTGTTGTTGCTGGGCTGTGGTGGATTTTCAGATGTCTACTTTGCACCCTGTCCAGTGTAGACTCTCAGTGTAAGATGGTTGCTGGGACCAGTGGCCTCCTTCCTCCCACTGCTTGCCACCTGTATGGATGAGGTCCCCTAGGCATGGAGAAGGCAGGCAGTCAGGCACAGGGCGGGTGCTCTGTAAGAGTATGTACGCCCCTGGGGCATAGCAGATGACATAGTGTCATTGTTATTCTTTTACTAAGTGTAATTAATAATGGTCTCAGGGTGGAGAATGTACTTGTTCTTAAGGGATGCATGCTAAAATATTAGAACGAACCATATGAATTTGATAACATGTGCTCCTGTTTAATATGATTCAATCTATTTTTTTGTCATAATATCTGCAACTTGCAACTTACTTTCAAATGGTTCAGCACAATATGTGTGTGTGTGTGTGTGTGTGTGTGTGTGTGTGTGTGTGTGTTTGTGTGTGATTGATCTGAGGATATGGTCTGCCCACTGGAGTAACAGCCAAATGGGAATAAGGCTACAGGCAGATAGAGGCTGAGCAGTCTGTCTCCTTTTCGTCCATCTATGACTCCTACCCACAGCCTGCCTCCCAGCCTTGCCTCCAGGGAGGGTGTGTGCTGATGGGGCTCAGTGGGGCCTCAGCAGGCTGAGTCTATATAGGCCCAAATTCCCCCAGCCTGAATGGGTAAGGCAAGATAGCTCAATAGCTCAATTTTCTGGGTGGGCAAACCCCTGGCTCCCCATCGGGAAGAGCG
>NW_006442497.1:4509447-4595575 GCF_000325575.1 Pteropus alecto | reverse complement strand
AGGAGGCTCTGGTTACCAATGAAACAGGAAAGAAGGCACAGGGTGGGGTGGGGAGTGGAAACAGAGATGGGCTTTCCTGGGGGTAGCTGTGTATTCCTGGAAGGGGCTGAGCGGGCAGAGGCAGGGTGTGGTTCTTGGGGAGGCTGTGAGAGGAGCAGGTGGCTGAAGCGAGAAGGGGTGGGGGTCCTGGGCTGAGGAGACTTATAATCTTTGGTCCCAGCTCTGGGGTCTACCGATTCCTCCAGGGGCTATTTAAAGAGCCCAGGACCCTGTGAGACCCTAGCAGCAAGAGGGAGAGAAGGTGAGATGGAGTGGGGAGGGATGGTGGCCAGGGGCCCACTTGTGAGGAGGTGCAGGGTGTCTTGTCTTTCCTGGGCTGTCTACTCCCAGGCATTCAGGACACCTGGCACCACTGGGCCTCCCTGGAGCCCCCAAACCCTGCTGACTGGAAATTCTCAGAGAATTCAGATGAGCCTGGAGAAGCCCATCCATGTGAGTCTTCAAAAGGTTCATCTAAGCACCAGGGAATCTTCTTGCTTTCCTGGGGGTCCTGAGGATACTGATGGAGCAGGCAAGCAGTGGATCCCCAAGCACTCCTGGCCCGTGCCCTTGCGCCTCTTCAAGCTGCAGACCTTTCGGAGACTCTGCCACATCCTGTGCCCGGTCCTGCCGTGTGCTCTCGAAGCACAGGCCAGATGTGCAAATTCTGCGGCTGTGCCCAGGGCTGAGCAGAGCACAACTTGCTTTTCTTGGAAATCATTGGTGATTTGTTAGAAAAACAGGAAACATTGGGGCTGCTGGTGTACATTTTGACTTTTTTGTTTTTGTTTTTGAACCCCTTTCATCTGTCTCAGCCTCGGGACATTTTTTGGGTATTTCTGCTCTGCCCTGCCCTTCAAGCCTCCTCCTTATCAATCTACCCCCTCCCATGCATCCTCTGTTGTCTCTCTCCCTCTTGCCTCTGCCACCTTCTCTCCCCACCCCAATCACTGCTGTGGTGAGGAGGCAGGTCTGGGGAACCATGGAAACAGGTGTCATATCTTGGTGACATATGTAACTTGGGGCATGTGCTTCTGTGGAGTTGGGCTTCCCTGCACCTGTCATTCTCCCCCCGCCCCGTGCTCCCTACACCTTTATCGCAGTGGTTAGACAGGAAGCAGAGTGGTCTTCAAGCCCCGGGACTTGCGGCAGCTGGGGCAGCTGTCCTGGTGCTGACAAATGGGGATGATATGGCTGGGAAGGGAAATCCTTCATCCCTCTTAGGTCGACTGGAGCTGGAGGGGCCTTCGGAAGTCACTTCATCTATGGAGACACTGAGGCTGAGAGAGGAGGAGAACTCTCTAAGGGCCCCATATTGGATGCCTTGATTAAAGAAGAGGAATGGGAAGGGGGTGAGGAAATCTGATCTAAGCTCTGGCTCTGCCCAGACCATCCATTCCCTAGCTGTCTCAGAAATGCACTAGGCAGGAGGGGGGTGGGGGGAACTGTGTTTATTTTATGCCTTGGGTCTTCAGTAAAGTGTGGAAAGCACTGCTGCTTCTTGATGCTCCTTGGAGAGTTTTTCCTGGTTCTCATCATGTTGGAGGTGAGCATATCCAGTGGTTGGTCTGAGGGTGTAGTCAAGCCTTCTTGCTGTCCATTCCCCACCCTATAATGTGCCAATGCGGAGAGACCCATCTCCCATTTATGGGCAAAGAAATAGATACAGAGAGGTTTCATGGCTTAACCTATTGTTCTCCCCAAGCCAACCCCCACAAGGCAAGAAGGCCAGTGGCTCTCTGCACAAGGAGCTGCTGTGCCCCCGGTCCCCACCCCCATCCCCTTGCTGGGCTGTGCCCTGGGCCTTCATTCAGTGCCTCTGCACCACACCTTCAGCTGGGGCCTCCCCGTCTCCCAGGGGAACCGCTTTAGGGGCTGCCCTTCTGAAGTCATTTGAGAAGTCTGATATGAGAGATGAGAAACTCCCCAAACCTCACAGGGGATTGTTTTAAAAGATATTTAACTGTCTAGAGACAGAGAGGATGTGTAAGACTAAGACCGAGTTGGGTACCAGCATGAGAAACTAAAACACATTTAGGGAGCTTGCCATTAAAGAAGTGGACTTGAGGAATTCTGGATTAGAGAGGGAGAGTGGGCAGGAAGGTGACCCCTCCTCACACCAGGACTCCTGAATATAGTAGACATCTGAAGGCACCAAAAGGCCCTGCAAGGGGTGGGATTTTCCTCCTCTTTCTGATTATGTTCCCATTTCTTTGGATGGCAGAGACTCTCACCAGGGGTTCGTGGCCTTGGATGGGAAACATATGACATCTTTATTTGCATTCACCTCTAACTGAACTTCAGTGTTTCCTTCCATTATGAATGTAGTCAACAAACTATAGTCATATTACTAGCACCTGTGACTTGGTCCAGATGTTTTGTTATCCAGATGTTTTTATATCACTTTGTAGTTGTGCAGGTACCGCAACTGTCATTTATGTTTTTTACTACTTCAAAGTGATAATAGTGATTACACTCATGCTAGATTTTTTTTAATGTGTTAATGAGGAGAGCATATATTAACATTTCACAAATCTGATTATTAAAAAAATTGATAATTCTATATCAGTGTAATTCACTTCCTCTACAGTTCGATGTATTTTATTTCGTGTATTTAAAACTGAATGTTATCCTGGAGAGGGGTCTAAAAACTTCTCCAGATTGCCAAATGAGTCTAGAGCAAAAAAAGTTAGGAATTCCTGCTACTAGAGCAATTAGATAAAAAATTCTAGGTGTTACCTGACAGCTAAGGAGGGCTTTGGTGTTAGGCAGATCCGAGTTGACATCCTTGCTGACATCCAGGCCCTGAAAAAAGTGACTTTAGCTCTCAGAGCCATAGTTTCCTTATGTGTAAATGGGGGTAAAAGGTCTACTCTGAAGGATCATTCCATATGCAAGTACCTGTCTGGTCCGGTGCCTGGCAAGAAGTGGGAACTTCATCATGGATAGTAGCTTGTAGCAGTGGCAGCAGTTTATTTAAGCCCACAAGACTCAAGCAGAATTGTTTTTTATTAAAAGAGGAAACTCAAGGCCAAGTTAATTACTTACTGTCCCTCATGCAGAAGGGAAACCTACTAGGACGATGTCTCTTATCTTTTTCTTTGGCTCTGGGCTGGTAGCCCCCAGGTATCCAATATGAATCTTGGTCCATAAATTGAAGTAGTTAAGAACTAGCCATGGTATTTCCATACGATGAAATATTATTCAGTCATAAAAGTACTGTTACATGCTACAACTTGGGTGAACCTAGATAACATGCTAAGGAAAAAAAAAACTGATGCCAAAGACCACATATTTTAGGATTTCATTTTATATGAAATGTTCAGAATAAGGAAATTTATAGAAACAGAGAAAAGATTAGTGGTTGCTGCATGGTAAGGGGAGGGAGCATGGAGAGTGACTGCTAATTGGGGGGTGATGGAAATGTTCTAGATTTAAGTCATGGTGATTGTTGCACAGCATAGTGAATATGATAAAAATTCCTGGAGCACATACTTTAAAATGGCGAAATTTATATTATAGAATTATATATAAATTTAAAAAGTTAAAAACCACTATCGATTCCATGGACATAACAAAGAAATATTGAAAGCATATCTATGCCCACAAATTTGGTAACTTAGGTGAAATGGACCAATTCTTTGAAAGACACAATCTGTCAAAGCTCATGTAATATATCTGAATCTATTAAAGAAATTTAATCAATTATTAGTAACTTTTCAAAACAGAAAGCACTAGGATCAGATATTTTCACTGGTAAATTTGACCAAACATTTAAGGAACAAATAATACCAATTCTCTACAATATATTCCAGAAAATAGAAGCAGGAGGACACTTCCTAAAACATTCAATGAGGTCTGTGTTACTTTAATACCAAAATCGCCAAAGATATTATAAGAAAGGAAAACTACAAACCAATATCTTTCATGAACATAGATGTAAAAACCCTCAACAAAAGTTTAACAAATTGAATCCAATAATGTATAAAAATAATTATATACCACGACTAAGTGAGATTTATTCCTGGTATGCAGTCTGCTTCAACATTTGAAAGTCAGTTAGTCTAGTCCATTACATCAACAGGATAAAGAAGAAAAATCATATGATCATCAATTGATACAGAAAAAGTATTCGACAGAATCTAACATGCATTCATCATAAAATCTCTCAGCAAGCTAGGAATAGAGGGGAAACTTCCTGAACTAGTTAACGAATATCTACAAAAACCCTACAGCCAATATCATACATATGGTGAGAAACTAGATGGTTTCTCCCTAAAATAGGAACAAGGTAAGGATGTCCCCTCTCATTCCTCTTATTCAACATTGTAATAGAAGTCATAGCTAATGCAATAAGACAAGGAAATAAAAGGATTGGGAAGAAAGAAATGAAACTACCTTTGTTTACAGGTGACATGGTCGTCTATGTAGAAAATCCCAAAGAATTGACAAAAAAACTCCTGGAACTAATAAGCAATAATGGGAAGATTGCAAAGTACAAGATTTATATAAAGAAATCTATTGTTTTCCTATATGCCAGGAATGAGCTATTGGCATTTGAAATTTAAAAAAAAAAAAAATCATTGACATTAGTACCAAAAAAGTTAAATACTTAGGTGTAAATCTAACAAAATATGTGGAAGATCTATATGAAGAATACGTCAAAACTCTGATGAACAAAGTCAAAGAAGATTTAAATAAATGGAAAGATATTCCATGGTCATGGATAGGCAGATTCAGTATTGTTACCATGCCAGTTCTTCCCTTGCTGGATCTATAACAGATTCAATGTCATTCCTCTCAGAATCCCAGAAAATTACTTTGTCTATTGCAACAAACTGATTCTAAAGTTTACATGGAAAGGCAAAAGACCCAGAATAGCCAAAACAATCTTAAAGTAAAAGAATAAAGTTAGAGAAAGGATATTACCTGACTCCAAGATTTACTATAAAGTTACAGTAATACAAACAGTGTGATATAAGTGAGAGAATAGGCAAACAAATCAATGGGACAGAATAGAGAGCTTAGAAATAGACCCACACAAATATAAGCAACTGATCTTTGACAAATTAACAAAGGCAATTCAATCAAGACAGGATAGTTTTGTTTTGTTTTGTTTTAAACAAATGATGCTGGAACAACTGGTATCCATAGCAAAAAGTAAATTGATACACTAACCTTAAACCTTTCACAAAAATGAACTCAAAAATGGATCATAAACCTAAAGGTAAAATGCAAAACTATAAAACTTCTAGAAGATGACAGGAGAAAACCTAGATGTTTTTGGAGATCTTAGATATAACACCAAAAGCATAACCCATGAAAGAATATTTTAATAAGCTGAATTTTGTTAAAATTAAAACTTCTGCTCCATGCAGAACACCATTAAAAGAATGAAAAGAGAAGCCATAGACTGGGAGAAAGTATTTACAAAACATTTATCTGTAAAAGACTTGTATCCAAAACATACGAAGAATTTTTAAAACTTAACAATAAGAAAATAAGTAACCCAATTTTAAAAAGTAGGCAAAAGTTCTGAATCACTCACCACAGAAGATACACAAATGGCAAATAAGCATATTAAGAGATACTCAACATCATATGTCATTAGGGATTGGAAGTTAAAACAACAATGAGATACTGCTATATCTGTATCTATTAAAGAAATTTAATCTATTGTTAGTAACCTTCTAAAACAGAAAGCATCAGGACCAGATGTTTTCACTGGTAAATTTTAGTTTACTTATTAGAATGGCTAAAATCTAAAATACTGACAACTACAAATGCTGATGAGGATGCTGATTCATTGCTGGTAGGCATGCAAAATGGCACAGCTGCTTCAGAAGACAGTCGGCAGTTTCTTAGAAAGCTAAGAAGTCTTGCCCTGTGATCCAGCAATCAATCATGCTTCTAAGTATTTACCCAAATAAATTGAAAACTTTGTTCCACACAAAAACCTGCACATGACTGTTTATAGCAGCTTTATTCATAATTGCCAAAAGTTAGAAGCAACCAAGATGTCCTACAGTAGGTGAATGGGTAAACAAAGCATGGTACATCCATAGAATAGAACATTATTTAGTGATAGAAAGAAATGAGCTATTAAGCCATGAAAAGACATGGATGAGCCTTAAATGTATGTTGCTAAGAGAACAAATCTAGTCTGAAAAATCTACACTATGTGTAATGCCAGCTGTGTGACATTCTAGAAAAGGCAAAATTATAGAGACAGTAAAAAGATCCATGGTTGCCAGCGGGTGGAGAGAAGAGAAGGTATCACAGGGGATTTTTAAGGCGGTGAAACTATTCTGTGTGATACTGTAATGGTGGATACATGATGTTTTGTTTTTGGCAAAACCTGTAGAACTGTACAACACAAAGAGTGAACCCTAATGTAAACTGTGGGCTTTAATTAATACTATTGCATCAATATTAGCTCATCAATTCTAACAAATATACCACACTAATGGAAGATATTAATAATAGGGGAAACTGTGGGTGGGAGAGGCAGGTGGGAGGTGCAGAAGGAGTGTATGGGAACTTTACTTTCTGTTCAGTTTTTCTATAAACCTAAAACTGCTCTAAGAATTACAGAAAAAAAAGGAAAAAAAATTTTTTATCTTCTTACATCAACTGAAATCCACCTCTGAGCCCCATCCGTCCTGCTAGGAGTTGCCTATGAGCTCAGAGTTTTCTACTTTCCTGACACAACCTTCCCCAAAGTGGTTGCTTTATAAGTGTAGGGACAGAGTGAGGGAAGAGAACAATGTACAGAAAGAAATAAATTAGTAGCACCATACGTTGTCCTGTAGTCATACACTGTGGCCTGAGGAACAGCTCCTAGAAAGCATGAGTTCTGACCTGAATCCCTTCCTTTGGCCTCTGGCAGAGGAAATACAGGAGGAAGCCAGTTCTCCCAGTCAACCTGCCCACTCCATGGGTGGCCAAAAATGACTCGTTCAACACCTCCGAGGACTGACTCACTGGGAAGTTACAATAGACGTGATTTCCCCTTGAGGCCTGGGGAATCTCCCCTATTGCTCGTATGGTCATAACATCATGGCCACATATTTGGGTGGGGCTTTTGGTTTGCATAGCACATTTGCACACTCATGTAACTGCCCAGGGAGAATCCGGCGGGGTGCTGTGCTTGACGCTGGGGTTAGAACTGTTTGCATAGTGGACAGTTTATTGTCAAAGCTGAAAATCCAGTAGAGGAAACAGTTACAAAGTAGGCAAAGGGGAAGCAAAGAGGGTGGGTGGGCACCTAACCCAACCTGGAGTCAGGAAGCCTTCCCTGAAAAAGTGACCTTGTAAATGGAAGATGAAAAAAATGTATATTAGGAGCCTCATCCAAAGCAGCAGAAGATGGTGGAAATGTTTCAGGCAGAGGGCACACACGCAGGAAGAGGTTCATGTTGGAGAAGAAAGATAAAGGGATGAGACTGGTCAAGCGGGAAGGGCCCAGACTTCTCGGGGTCATGTAAACTGGTTTAGGGGGTCAGACTTTGTCCTAAGGCATTGGAAAACAATTAGAAAGCTTTAAGTGGCAAGGGGGAATGACAATCAGATGCACTCTTTTGGAGACAACTCTGCGTAGAACAATGTCTATGCTGTGATCCCGTGAACATAAGAAGAAATGCATGTGTGTGGGGATGTATGCAGGCATATAAATGCATTAAAAAGGACTGGAAGGATAAGAGGCCAAATTGAGGTGGAGAATGTGTGTGTTTGAAAAAGGAAAGTGGAACACAGGTAAATGGTCAGAAAAACTTTAAAGATTTATTTTATATACTTAGTATTGCATGACACTTTAAAAAAACATTTGCATTGAGGTATAGTTTATATGTAGCGAAATGCACCAATATATATATATATATATCTCCCATTACTCAGCAAACTGTAAAATTGGTGCATTTGCAATAAACTGTCCACTATGTATATATATATATACACCCATGTAACCTGTACTCTTATCAAGTTTTAGAATATTTCCATCATCCCATAAAGTTCCTTCATGCTCATTCCTGGTCAACTCTCCCTGTACCTCCTAGAGACAACTACCATTGTGGTTTATTTCTCCATAGGTTAGTTTTTGCCTGTTCTAGAACTTCTTGTAAATGAAGTTCCAGCTTCATTTGTATAACATGTTTTTGGTATTCATCTATGTTGTTACATGTATTAGTGGTTTGTTATTTTTTATTCCTTGCATTGCTAAATAGTAATATATTGTATTAATATACCAAATATATTTATTCATTCTCCTGTTGATGGATCAGGTTGTTTCTAGATTGAGGCTATTGTGAATAAAGATGCTATGGACATCATTGCACAAGTCTTTTTGTCAACATGTGTTTTTATTTATTTTGGGTAAAGATGTGGAATTATTGGGTCAAAAGATATTTGCTAACTTTATTAAAATCTCAAACTGATTTTCAAAGCAGTTCCACCAATAATGTATGGTTGCTCCATATCCTCGCCAGCTTGGTATTGTTCATCTTTTTTAATTTTAGCTACTCTAGTGTAGTATAATCTCATTGTGGTTTTAGATCTGCATTTTCCTGATGATTAATGATGATAAGCATATTTTCATGTATTTATTGACTATTTGGATATCTTTTGTGAAGTTCCGATCTTATTCGTCTATTCAATTCTGGGATACAACTCATTTGTCAGATATATGTATTGTGAATATTTTCTCCCAGTCTGTGGTCATTATACAATTTTGTCGTTTCAAAATGTTATATACATGGAAGCATACAGTAGATAATCTTTTGGGATTGGCTTTTTTATTCAGCATAATTTTCTGGAGATTCATCCAAGTTTTTCTACGTATCAATAATTATTTCCTTTTTATTGCTGAATGGTATAGAGATGTACCATTAGTTTAATTTTTCACTGAAGAACATCTGGGTTGTTTCCAGTTTTTGGCTATTCTGAATAAAGCTGCTATAAACATTCATGCACAGGGTTTTGTGTGAACATAAGTTTTCATTTCCAGGAGTGCAATTGCTGGGCCATGTATTTCTGACATATATATTTAGCTATAACTTTAGCTATGTCCCACGAATTTTGATATGTTGTATATTCATTTTCATTCTGTTAAATGTATTTTTGTATTTCCCTTGAGACTTCCTCCTTGGCCCGTTATTTAGCTGTGTGTTTAGTTTCTAAGTGTATGGAGATTTTCTGTTATCTGTTATCGCTTTGTAGTTTGATTCCATTGTGGTTACAGAACTGACTCTGCATGATTTCAAATATTTTAAATGTGTTGAGGTTAGTTTTAGGGCCCAGAATATGGTTTATCTTGGGACATGTTCCATGGATACTTGAATGTGTATTCTGTTGTTGGGCAGAGTGTTCCAGAAATATTGATTAGGTTCAGTTGATTGATGGTACTAGTCAGTTCTTATGTATCCTTGCTGAATTTCTGTATAGTTGTTCTATCAATTATTGAGAGAGAGATTTTGAAGTCTTCAACTGTAATTATGGATTTGTCTATTTCTCTTTTTCGATTTTATCAACTTTTACTTTGCATATTTTGCAACTCAGTCGTTTGGTAAATCACATTTAGGATTACAGTGTCTTCTTGGTAGGTTGACTTTTTAGTTATTATATAATGTACCTCTCTGTCACTGGTAATTTTTCTTGCTTTGACGTCTGCTTTGTCTGATATTAATATAGCCACTTCTGCTTTCTTTTGATTAATATTTACATGATATATCTTTGTACATTTATTACTTTCAACTTTCCTGTATCATTATATTTGGAAGTGAGTCCATTGACGATGGCAGATAGTTGGGTCATATTTTGTAATCTATTACCACTCTGTCTTTTAATTGGTATATTTGGCCCAATTAAAGTTAATGTAATTATTGATATTTTGGAGCTTAAGTGCTATTTTATTATTTGTTTTCTGTTCTTTTCCTTTGCTTTTGTTGTTGCTTCTGTTTTTTCTGCCTTTAAGGATTGCTTGAATATTTTTAAATTCATTTTGATTTCTCTATAATGTTTTTGTACGTATCTTTTGAATAGCTTTTTTAGTGGTTGCTCAAGGCATTGTATTATACCTACATAACTTATCACAGTCTAATGATATCATAAATTTACCAGTTCTAATAAAGCGTGAAAGCCTTACCTCCCTATATGCCCCTTTACCTTTTCTCATTTATAATAAAATTGCCTTAAATATTTACTCTGCATACATTTAGAACCACATCAGATAATGTTATAATTTTTGATTCAGTCATCAAACAATTTAGAAAACTCAAGAAGAGAAGGAAAGTCTATTGTATTTATCTAGATTTTTGCTTGCCATGTTCTTCAATCTTGATGTTTCAAGATATTTTTCCTTTATCATCCTCTTTCTGTTTAGAGAATTTCCTATAGCCCTTCTTTTAGAGTAGGTATACTGTTGACAAATTCTCTTAGTTCCCCCTTCATTCCTGAAGGATATTTTTGCTGGCTACAGGATTCCAAGTTGACAGTGCTTTTCTTTCGGCACTTGAAAAATGTTGTTCTATTCCTTTTGGCCTTTGTGACTCCTGATGAGAAATCTACTGTCATTTGAATTGTTTTTTTTCTCTAAGAAAAGATATTGTTCCTCTCTTGCTGCTTTCAAGATTTTTTTCTTTGTCTTTAGTTTTCAGAAGTCTGACTGTAATGTGTCTTAGTGTGTATTTCTTAGCTTTATTCTACCTAGGATCATATGGCTTCTCGACTCTGTAGTTTTATATATTTTGCCAAATTTGCCTAGTTTTTTGTCATTATTTCTTTGAATACTTTTTAATCTCTACCCTCTCCCACTGGGACTCTGATCACATGAATATTAGACCTTTTCTTATAGTCTCACAGGTTCCTGAGGCTCTGTTCGTTTTTCTTCAATTTATTTTCTCTCTATTGTTCAGACTGGGTAATGTTATTATTTTATATTCAAGTTCATTGATTCTTCTCTCTGTCCCCTCCATTCTAGTGTTGAGCCCATCCACTGAGTTTTTTATTTAAGTTATTATATTTTTCTATTCAAAAATTTCCATTTGAAACTTATTTATCTCTTCTATTTCTTTGCTGAGATTTTTCTAGTTTTTATTCATTTATAAATGTTCATAGAAATATTTATAATTGCTCATTGAAGGATTTCTAATGATGACTGCTTTAAAATCTTTGTTAGATAACTTTAATATCTCATTCTGGTGTTGGCATCTATCGATTGCCTTTTTTCATTCAGTTGGAGATCTCCCTTGGTCTTGAGATGACAAATTATTTTCTATTGAAACCTGGATATTTTGGGTATTATGAGAGTTATGAGGTTCTGGGTCTTATTTAAACCTTCTATTTTAGTTTGCTTTCTCTGACGCTTTTCTGAAAAGGGAAGTAGGGGTGGGGGATACCACCACCTTACTGCTATGTGAAGGTGCAAGTCCAGGTTCTATTCTCAGCTTCCACTGGAATCTGGGAGGTGCTCCTTATTACTGCTGAATGGGGTAAGAATTCCAGCTCCCATTAGGTCTCTACTGATACCTCCTTAGCTGAGAGGTACAGGAGTGCCTCATTACTGTCCATTGATCCCATATCATGGAGAAAATGACTTCATCACCACTGGACAGTAGCGAAAGTCTTGACTCCCTCACTAGGCTTCCTCTGACACTACCCCAGGGTGGGGTGCGGGGGCCTTTATTGTTGGGTGGGACTAGAAGTTCAGGCTCCCCAGAGGTTTCCAGTGACACCACAGGGTGAAGGGGGCTCATTATTGCCAGTGGATATGAAAAGCCTGGCTCCCTATTTGGCTTTCTCAGACACCACCCATGGTTGGGGAGAAGGGTTGGGGCACCTCATTATAACCTGGCTGGAGTGAAATCTAGACTCCCTACTTGGCCTTTGCTAGTGGAGATTGAGCCACAGTTTTTTCTGTAGTGTTTGGCTGGAGTGGAGTGGAGTGGAGTGGAGTGGTTATTGTCCAAAAATGTTTTGTCTTGCTAAACTACCTTTCCTGGTCTTTTGCTAGAGAGAGTAGGCTTTTCTCTGGGTCTTTGTTTTTTTGTTTGCACCCACTAGTGTTTCCAACTTGCTGGCTTTTGAGCTCCAAGTCTGAGATATACAAGCCAAAATAATAATAATAATAATAATAATAATAATAATAATAAATAATTTCACTACCATGTCACTTTTTGCTCCCAAGGTCCGTACCTGCTCTATCTTATTCTTCCCAACTTTCAGAGTCTTTTATGTTAGTTTTTTATATAATGTCCAGGGTTTGTAGTTGTATTTAGTAAGAGGAATAGGAAAAACTACATCTTCTCTACTTTACCAGAACCACTGTTTATTTTTTATGTACCTAACACCTATTATTTGTATGATTAAAAAATAATGCATAAAATTAGTTATTAAAATGTTTGTAGAAAAAAATAAAAAGTATACCTAATCTTGTCTCTCAGAGATAACCACTGTTAACACTTTGGCAAGTAATTATATAGAGTAGTGTCTTTTTAGATGTAGATAGAGATCTTTAAAAAAACATAATTGGAAACATCTTAGGGTCCTTTTGGTCACAATTACCAGAAATGAACTTGTGCTATGTAGAGAAAAAAAAAGAGATTCAGCAAAAGGATACTGGGGCATCTCATAAAACCCAGTTTTAAACAAAACTTCTTAACAGAGTTGCCTCTCTCTCACCTCCCTTTCTCTTCTCAGTCTATTATTCCCGGCCTCTACATGTTCATCTAAGATCACCAAAAACCTCCATGTCTTCAAATGCAATGGCCACTTCTCTGCCCACATTTTATGGATCTCGCAGCAGCGTTCCACACTCCCTCTTTGAAACACTCTTGTTTTGAGTTTCCGTGACATTGCATTCTCCTCTTACTTTATGAGTTGCACCTTATCAGTGTCCTTTTGCTGATTATTCATGTGCCACCTCTTATCATCGGATGCCCCAGGGCTGAGCCCTAGGCTCTTCACTCCCTCATCACACAGTTCATAGCCTCAGTGACCAGTATATTAACCCCCAAATTTAGAGCTGCATCCCAGACCTCTCCATTGGGGTCAAAATGTGATATAACTTGGACTCTTGTTTTCCCTTCTCAAATTGTCCTTTCCCCAAATTCCTCCATCTCAACAAATGTGACCCGCCAATCTTCACTGAAGAAAAAGACAGAAGTTTATCAAATATATGAAAAGGCTGCACACCCTCTTGGGTGCCACACTTTAATCATCCATGATGCACGATCCACCCACCTATAGATATCTTGACCACGCTATAGATCAAAATTTGGGCCTGAACTGAAGTCTAGACTTCCTTAACCCATTTCTTTCTGATTTAGACATAATGTCAACCCCTGACTCTGGCCTGTCAGTATTGATTTTCAGTTTGGATTGTGTGCATATGTCCTCCTTTTTTTCTAGTCTTCATAGGTATATTTGATAAGAAGTTGGGAGAGACTGCCTCAATGCCTGCTGTCCTCATGTCATAGTAAATAGCCCCTTAGAGTCCTAGAGAGTTCTAGACTGGGCTAAATGGGACTCTTGAAATCAGTGTCTGTTTCATAAAAAGTTGTAAATATCTCACTTGGCCAAGTATCAGGAAGTGTGTCTGATTTCAGTTCTGTCCACAAACATTGATGTTTTCTTTTCTTGTTAGAGAAGTTTCTCTTGCACTAATAAACCATATTCATGAATGGGATAGAGAGGGGAAAAGCGAGATTTCTCTTACATAATTGGCCAAGAATTTAAAGAGAAGAGGAGACTAAAGAAGGTGAGAATAATAACCTGCTGTGGATTAACAGAGACAATGGGGCAGTAAATGGTTTCACTCTGGGAGAAGGAAAGATGATGGAGAGAAGAGATAATGGATTTGAACAATCTATGCCTATTTTTTTTCAACCTGTAAAGCTTCTGGAAGTCACAGTGCTCCATAAAATCTTTGCCCAAAACTATGAAATATTCTCGTCTGTCTTACAAACTGAAAATGATTCTGCAGATGGTGATCAGCCTATAATGATTGCAGTTTGTCACAACCACAATCTTTTTCCATATACAGAAGGACCAGAAAACTGCCAATATGTGGCTAATTGCCCTTTCTTGAGTTTTTATGTTTACATTCACTTGTTGCTTTGTTACTGGGCTGGCATTTGATGGCAAACAAGACAGGCTGTACATTTGAAAGGTGGTAGTATTAAACACCCAGGGCCAGGTATCCATGGTTTAGCCTAGGGACTCATAAAATTTGGTTACTGCCTGGAGTTATAACTTGGTAAACTCTTAAAGTCTTTCTCTAGTCCCCTCATCTTTAATATGGGAATAAGAAAGTATCTATCTCATGTGGATTCACTGAATTAATTCATAGAAAACACCTAGAACAGTGCCTGACACATAGTAAGCCCTCAATTAACATTTGCTACTATTATTATAATTATTATATGCAAAGCCAACATCATGCATTCTGTTTTCTTTTTACTACTCTTCTAGATGATTACCTGGGTAGAAGGGAGTCAAGTAGACCTAGGTTCAAGTTCTGTCTAGGCTACTTGCTAGTTGTATGAACTTGGGAAAGTCATTTAGTTACCAGGAGCTGCACTTGCTTATCCATATATGTTTAGTGTTTTATGGGGTTGTTCAGAATCAATATCGTGTGCTCTAAGCCCTAAGCACAGTGTCTGGCATAGTCAGTGCTGCATACGTGTTAGCATCTTTCTCCTTCCCTCCTCCATTTCTCATCTCATTTCTTCTTGGTCTTAACTACATCTTTGTCTTCCTGAGCATTCCTGGGCATTTTCCTTGGTAAAGAAGAGCATGAGCAAAGTCGGGAAGTAGGAAAAGGCTTATCTATGCTCTCTGTAGCGGTTCTCCCATTTTGCACACTTCTACTTCATCCAGCTCCTTCCCTGTTCCCCCACCCCATCCCACGCCAACTCCACCTACCTTTTCATATTTCCTTCCTCTTCTGGCCCTAGAGTCCTTCCTCTGCCCAATATCCCACTGTTGCTGCTGTAATAAACTCATTTGTTAGCTAAATGTCCCTCCAGGAATCTTATATCTTGAAAAATAAGCTAGGATAGAGGAAGTGAGTCACCCTAACCCATGGGGAATGAATCACTGACAATGAGAATTCAGACACTTGTCATGAAAGATGGCTTCCCTGGAAGCCTCAAATTATAACACTGAGACGAAACTGCATGTACTCTTTTGAGTGTCTAGAAAACAGTACAAATGATTTCCTATGAACATGGCATAGGAAAGAACATGGGCTATGGGAGTCAGGCCAACAGGGGTCAGGCACGCTTCCAGCTCAGGCCATAGGAACTATGACTGCAGGAACTCGGGCAAATAAATGGCTCATTCTCCCTGTTCTACAAGAATTGTGGAAAACTAGGATTATATCATGGGGTGATTATGATCCTTAAACTAGATAATCAAGTGAAAATGCCCAGCATAGTACCGTACATAGAATAGCCACTTAGTAATAGCCAGTTTGCCTGCTTCCTCTCTCTCTCCCTTCCTCCCTTCCTTTCTCCTTTCTTCTTTCCTTCCTGTTCTCTGGATAAAAACTTATACACAATTGACATTCCTATGTTATATCAAAAGATGTTAATTCTTTTCTTAAACTCTTTTTTAAAATCGTGGTAAAATACATGACATAAAATGTACCAACTCAACTATTTGTAAATGTACAGTTCAATAGTGTTAAATACATTTACATTGTGCAACCAATCTACAGAGAACTCTTTTCATCTTGGAAAACTGAAAGTCTGTACCCATTAAACAATAACTCTCCATCCCCTTCTCCCACCCAGCCCCCGGCAACCACTATTCTGCCTTCTGTCTCTATGAATTTAACTGCTCTAGGTACCCCATATAAGTGGAACCAAACATTGTTTTCTTTTTTGTGACTGGCTTTTCACTTAACATAATGTCCTCAGTGTTCATCAATGTTGTAGCATGTGTCAGAAATCTCTTCCTTTTTAAGGTCAAATAATATTCCATTGTATGTATATACCCCATTTTATTTATCCATTCATCTGTCAATGGATACTCTGGTTGCTTCTACCTTTTGCTGTATATACCCCATTTTATTTATCCATTCATCTGTCGTTGGAGACTTGGGTTGCTTCTACCTTTTGGCTATTGTAAATAATACTACTGTGAACATGAGTGCACAATATCTGTTCAAGTACCTGATTTCAATTCTTTTGGGTATATACCCAGAAGTGGAATTACTGGATCATATAATAATCCTATTTTTAATTTTTTGAGGAACCTCATACCGTTTTTCATAGTGGCTGCAGCATATTACATTTCTACCAGCAGTGCTCAAAAGTTCCAATTTTTTCACATCCTTGCTAACATTTATCTTCGTTTTGTTTTATTTTTGATAATAGCCATCCTAATGGGTATGAGATTGTATCTCACTGTGGTTTTGATTTGCATTTCCCTAATGATTAGTGATGTTGAGCATCTTTTCATGTGCTTATTGGCCATTCATATATCTTCTTTGGAAAAATGTTTATTCAAGGACTTTGTCCATTTTTAAATTAGATTGTTTATTTTTGTTGTTCTCGAGTTTATAGGAGTTCTTATATATTCTGGATATTAACTCCTTATCAGATATATGATTTGCAAATATGTCCCCTTATTCTGCAGATTGTCTTTTCACTCTTGTTTCCTTTGACACACAGTTTTAAATTTTGATGTAGTCCAAATGATCATTTTTAAGAGTTTTATAGTTTAAGCTCTTTACATTTAGTCTCTGATTCATTTTGAATTAATCCTTCATGTTATTGAATCTTCCTACTTAACAATGGGGTAGGCATTTTCATTTATTTGTTTGCTTTTTTTGTCCCTCAGAAGTTTTATTTCATTGAAATCTTGCACATTTTTAAAGCTTATTTTCTCTTATTTGTTCTTTTTGTTACTATTATATGTGGGATCTTTTTCTAACACAATTTCTGTTTTTTATTTGTATAATTGAACGACATCAATTTCTATTCTAATTTGTACCCAATCACCTTACTTAATTCTATTTTTTGCTATAGCCACTTTTCAGTTGATTATTTTGGGTTTACATAAATATATTGAGGGTGAAAAAAATGAATTATGCCAATTTTATATTTGGCAAAGCTATAATTCATACTGAGCCTCAGTGAATGACATATGACACATAAAGTCTTAGAAAGTGCCTCACCCACACACTCATCCTGAAGTTACTCGAAATACCTGAGCTGAGCAAGAAATGAATTACAATAAAGAACTTGTAAACAGGGACGGCATGGTACGAAACAAACAAAACAGCAATGAAATAACTCAAACTTAAAGCCCCTGTCCAAAAACAAACAAACAATTGCTGTTATCATAGTTATTCTACTTACTATGAATGTCAAAAATAATTATATAAAGAATTGTGATGTAGTGTAAAGATATTTAATAAAATCTGGACCTGTATTTAAAAAAAAATTGTAATGTTACGACATTAAGATTAAAAGAGAAGCTAAAATCATAGACTCAGAAATAATTTTTAATATTGTTTAGGAATTCTAGATCCAGATCTTTGCTAATAAAATTTTAAATCTTGATTAAAATGAATGATATTGTCAAAACTTAAATTCACAAAATCAACACATGAAGAAATTGAATACCTAAAGAGCCCCAAAACTCCAGAAGAAATTTGAAAAAGGATTCCAAAAATAACCTTGAGGAGAGGCACTCACTGCTTGGCAGCAGAGGCTGATTCTCACCTAAGCGAGAGGTACTGTGACTATGAGGTTCGAGGCTCAGATTCTAGTTATAAATTTGACACTTCCTAACCTAGGCAAGTCCCTCCACTGCCCAGAGCCTCCATCTTTTCATCTGTAGAATGGGAGAGTTGCACTAGATGATCTCTAAGGTGCCCTCCTCATCTTACAGTCCAGTGTATGTATATGTGCATTTGTAAAATAGAAAATATTTCCAAGCCTCATTGTGCATCAGAATCATCCAGGGAGTGTTTTATTTCTTGGCCCAATCTCAAAGGCATCTAGATTTGGGCAGCAGAATTGTGTACGTTAAGAAAGTACCCTGATAGTTAATAGATAGCATTTATTGAACGTTTATTATGTGCCAGGCACTATTCTAAACATTTTCCATATATTAACTCATTCTGCTCAACCTTGAGCTCTTGCAGACCCCAAGGACACACCTAGCATGTTCGGTCCTTTTAGGTGACACCAAAACAGTGACAGACACAAATACAAACTGGGCATCAACATTGTATGGTACCATTTGGTCGTAGGTGTCATCAAGATGTTCCAGAATGTATTCATTATTAAGTTTTTCTAGATTGCCATCAAAATGTAAAACAACATAACCATTCTCATAGAGAGCCCTCAGAAACCCTCCAGAAACCCCAGAGATTCTCAGCCCCAGTTAGGGGATTTTAAGGCAGCCAGACCTGCATGGTCCACTCACCAGTAATTAGGAACAGTGACTATACATGAAATAGCAACTTGTTTAAACAAGTTCATGAAGGGCAGCAAGACATTGGATAACTGAGAGAGATATATAAAGGATATGTAAGAGTACGTAACTGTATAAAGGGTCATAGAGCCATGTATGCCCTCCACCCAGCTTCCCCTAATGTTCACAACTTACATTACATGGTGCTGTTATCAAAACCTGGTATAATACTGTTACCTAAACTACAGACCTTATTTGGATGTTAGTTGTTTCCCCTGCCATTTTCCCTTTCAGTTCCAGAATTCAGCCCAGGATCTCACATTGCATTTAGGTTTTATGTCTCCTAAGTATCCTCCAATCTGTGACAGTTCCTCAGCTTTTCCTTATCTTTTATGACCTTGACATTTTGGTGAGTATTGGTCAGTTAGAATTTCTCTCAAATGGATTTTAAATAATGTTTTCTCATAGTTATGCATTTTTGGAAGCATCTCACAAAAGTTATGTCATATCCCTCTCGGTGCATCATATTAGGGGATACATGATGTTGATATGTCTTATTATTGGTGATATTAATTTTGATCATGAGGTTAAGGTGGTGCTGGGTTTCTCCACTCTAAAGTTATTATTTTCTCCTTTGTAATTGATCAATTTCTTGGGGTGGGATACTCCGAGGCTATGCAAATATCCTGTTTCCTCTCAGATTTTCACCCACAGATTTTAGCATCCATCAATGGCTTTGCCTGCAGAATTATTACCATTGTGTTTGCCTAATGGCGATTTTGTATTTCTCTCATTCTTCCCACATTTATTAATTGAAATTCTTTTGTAAAAGAGACCTGTTTTTCACCTCTATTTATTTTTAATTTTATTATTTATAACAATAGTGTAACTCATGGGTATTTATTTCAACCTATGAATTATAATTCAACCCTTTTGTTATGTAGTTTTTCAAGTTATCCTGGCTTTGGCCATTAATAGCTCCTTCAAGCTAGCTGCCATGTCCTTTTGACATTCCTTATCCTTTTGCAAGTATTGATTTATTTTCTGCAATACGAGATGCTCCAGGTTTATCTTATATATTTTCTGCCCCAGTCCTAGAATCAGCCATTGGTTCCTTTGACTGGAGAGTGGTATTTAGAAACCAAGATCTGGGCATTAAGTGTGCTCATACCTTCTGGGATGTTGTTTCTAGGCTCTCTCAGTAGACAGCTAGAAAATATACGTGTGCATATTAATCCAAGCATATACACATTTTTATTACTTATATATGTTCATATTGATTTCTCCAATTCCAGTCTAACACGATAAGGTTGGTTCATTCTAGACCTCCCTCTTTTCCTTATTTGTAACTTCTTTCTCTAACAATGAGAAATCGGCTCTTGTTATCTATGTATATTTACTTATTTGTTCAATCCTAGCATACATATAATGAAGTTTCAGGATGTTTAACCCATATCCCTATGAAAAACAGGTATAATAACTAAAAAAAACAATATTCGTCTATAGTTCTTTTTGTCTTTAGCCTAATAGTATTCAGTCAAAATGCTATTTTCCAAATTTACTCAGGTTACTTCTTTCACTTTCTGTCACTTTCAATGTGGTTATGTTAATCATTTATAATACAGTTAGGTTAATTTGTTATTGTTTGTATTTCATTTTTGCCCTCCCCCCTTAACATCCTGTTTTATTTGAGTTATTTATTTAGTTTGGGATCTGTAAAATATTGCTATGGTTCTAAGAGTCGAAATGATACATAAAGGAATTCCCAGAGAAGTGTTGCCCCTTCTGATCCCAGCCCCCATATCGCTCCTCTCTGCTTTCAACCCCTTTCTCATCCCAATCTATTTAGTTTCTGATGCCTCCTTCCTGTATTGGAAGGGAGAATTTTTAAAATTAGGTCACAGTCATGAGGAGCTGAATGGGGGCAGGAAGGGAGGTTAAGCCACAAGGGACAAGAGAAAGGGGGAGAGGAAAGACTGACCTAGGACTGAAGCAAGTGGGGTCAGCACAAAACCACCTGCCTTGGTGTCTCTCTTATTTCTACCTGTGGGACTAAGGCTTCAGTGCATAGTCCTAGAACATTCTAGAACACCAAGGAAGCACCGTGGGGTGCCTGCCAGAGCCTGGAGGCCCATGCTTCTCTCTCTGTGAGATTTGGCCCTTCCAATTCTGCCATTCTGCACTATTTGAGAAGTCCCCTAATAAAAGAAGCCCTCCTCCCTGCCTCCCATGGGGCTGTCTCAGGAAGTGGGCCCCAGGCCGATCTTGGCCCTCTGACTAATCCTGCATGTTATGGAAGACGACCCGTTCTGTATCATGGGGTCATGTCAACATGTGAAGAGGAGGTCTCCCTCGGCCCATTTCTCCAAATTGTTATATTCAGTGTCCCCAGTAAAGACTCATCCTTCCTGGGTCAGAAGAGGAACTTGGAGGTGGAGGCAAGCCCCGTTTTCGAGTTTCAGCACTGTCGCACGGTGGATGGGGGTGGGCATTCCCATTCCCAGCGGCCAATGGCATTTCACAACAGGAACTCTTCTGGGCAAGGTGGTGAGGGGTGCTGGAAATGGGGTGCTGGGAGAAGCCAAGCCTTGCTTGCCAAGCCTTTGAAAAAGGCATCATCCCTAGAGAGAGAGAGGGATGCTACCTTTTTTCCCCTTCATCTCCATCCCAAAGCCAATGGAGTTCTGCTGACAAATCACAAGAAACGGCTGATGACTGACTCATCAAACGGAAATGAGCGTGCCATAGGACTAGGCAGTGAGCTGGGTCAACCCCCAGGGTGGCTCATATGAGGATCCCCAGCTGGGCCTCCACTTCCCTCAGCTGCCAGGGTCCTGTCTCTCAGAGAAGCCGGGGGCAAGTTCTAGATGGCCTCAGGATGCCAGGGAAGCTGGCACGCCAGGAAATCTGTCCAGTGCCCATCCGTGGAGAAGGCCGTAATTGCCTCAAGTGAACAACCAGTGACACTGGGACCAGGAGATGGGTAAGTCACAGGGGCCCAGAGAAGGGAAGAAGCATGAACCAGCAGGCATTGGAGGTGTGTGGGAGCAGTCTTTAGCCTCTGTGGAGGACACTGTGTTCTGACCCATAAGGACGGGGGTGAGGCAGAAGGGGTGTTGGCTGAGACTGTTCATTTGCATCTTGCACATTTGTATCAGTTACTGTGGGACATAATAGGGCAGGGTGACTCATTCCTACCTCATTGCACAACAGACTTGTCCATTGCCGTGGGGGCGGAGTGGGTATTTAAACCCAATTCCCACGGTAAAGCCCTTGTTCCAGACTAGAGACAACTGGGCCCCATAGGCCACCATGGTCATTGCCCAATTTAGCCAGGAGTGCCACTTCTGTGACCCGTGGACCTATCGCAGGACTGTGGGCAGCTGTGAAGACAGACGTGGTGGCCTCAAGATTCCGAGGAGTTGGGAGTCTGGGTCTCTTAAAGCAAGATCATGTTATATAGTTAACTGAGCCTTCACTTGAGGGGTAGAAGCATGAACTGATTTTATTTTCTTCCAGTAACTGCATTTGATGGTGCCAAGGGGCAGTGTGTGGTAGTGGTCAAGAGCCAGACTCCCTGGCTTCATATCCTGGCTTTGCCACCTCCTAGCTGTGTGACCTGAGACCAGTTGTTTCACTTCTCTGTGCCACAAATTTCCCAGTCTCTTCATCCAACTCCCTAGAGCTTCCCCCAAAGGTGGTCCAACCTGCATCAGATTCTTACTGCTAAACCTTTCCTCACCTGCCAGGAGCCCTCCAGGGTGAAGTATCAACAAAACGGCTCCAGTCCAGCTTTTGTTCCTAGTGTCTACCGCCTGCCTCGCCTCCCCCATACACACACACAAGAGCTCACATCTTTGCTTTGCCCAGCAGTGGGCCTGCAAGCTGCCCCTCCACTCCTCCTCCCAGCCCTGCCATGTCTCATGGGGAACACAGAAGGAAGCGTGCTGGCTGTGTAGAGGGAGAACTGAGAACAAAATGGCAGCATCCCCACCCGACAGTCTGAATGAGGGATTCTCTGAAAGCCCCTGTGCCCTTGGTGGACAACCCCTCCTCTCTTCCCAGTGTTCTTGTACTGACTGGGGCAGGTGGGCAGCTGTGTTGGTTCTGGAGCGACACCTCCCAGCAAGATCCCCAGTGTTGTTGCTAGTCCCCATTCCTTACAGCTCACTGTGACTCTCAGAACTTTAGCATGCAGGTCATTTTGCCCTTTGAGTTGGGCCTTGTCTGCAGTTTCAGAATACAGAAGTCTTACTTGACATCCTTGTCTGCGGTGCCCATGTTGACCCCGCCCCAGGTTAGCCCCACCCTGCCTGCCCCTCCTCCTCTCTGGGTCTCAGATGCCCCTTCTGTGAAATGAAGGACTTACAGGGGGCTGACCTTTGAGCTGCCTCCAAGAACCTGCCCTGGGGCTGAAAGGAAGAGATCAGCCTGTGGGGACAAAAGCCTTTGGTGACATCTGGGCCAGCCAGTCATGTCCCAAACTCATCCATTTGAAAGTGCCTTGTCTTCCAACTCTTCCAGCAGGTGCCATTAGTTCTGAGCCTGAGAAGGACCAGGCTTGAGAGGGTCTTGTATTTGGGCTGCCACTGAAGGTAGAAGGGTGAGTTCTCACCACAAGTGTTCATTCCTAGGGACACACATCCATGCCGGCTACCGGCACAATTCAGGTGAGGGAGGAGCCAAAAAGCCTGAAATCCGCCCAACCTGGCTCAGGGTCAGTGGACTCACGGCCTGGACTACCTGTGGAGGAGTCAGCAGACAAAAAGCCCCAAGGCAACTGTGAAAGTTGCCCTGGAAGGTCCCAAGGACATCTTTGGGCATCCAGGCACTACTAGTGGAAACACCCAAGGTCCATGGTCCGGAGAGTTTTTCTGAACTTAATCTGCTACCTCAGCAACTAGAAGGTGTGGAACATGGAAGGCTAGTGTGTGCTCCAGGGTTGCAGTTACTGGCAGGCTCATTCCTGCACTCAGACTTTTGCACATGTCTCTTCTTTCTGGAATGTTTTCCCCCTAACTTCACTTTTGGCTTCCTCATTTAGCGGAAATATCCCTTCTGAGAGGCTTTCCTGACATCCAACAACCTAGAGTGGGCTCCTGTTTTGGCCCCTCCCGGCACCATCTCTTTCTTCATAGCATGATCACCTGCAGTGACGACCTCTTTTTTTTCTGTCTATTAAGTTGTTTAGTGTCTCTGTCTCTCACCAAGTAGCTTGCCTGCTTTATTCGCTGCTGTGTCGCTAGTGCTTGACACATAGTAGATGGTCAGTAAATATATGAAAACACAAATGCATGCATTCTGCTTCCTGTGTGCCCACCCCTACACCATCCCAGGGACATCACCGAAGTCATGTGATGCTGGACAGCTCACAAAGGGCTTATGTTTCCCTGGGCTCATGTTTCCTCCCAGGTCGGGGGAGGAGGAAGATTTGCCTACTGGGCTGTCTGTAAGATGAATGCCCCAGCCATGCAGCTGGGCTCAGGTTAGGATTTTGTAGCTCTTTGCATGTTGTTTACATGGCTTAGCTCTAAGCTCTGTGTTTCTGCTTGTGGTTTCCTGGTCTGTCCCCAGTTCCACAGAGCTGGACCACTACTTCCTCAGCTTCCCTCTATGACCTGGCCTAATTGGTGAGCAACAGGGTCTTCCTGGAAGGGTGAATGCAGTGAAATTCCTGAAGGAAAGAATGGTGTGGCAAAGACTGTGGCGTGATAGCTTTTTTGCCTTGAAAACTTTCTCAACACATCCACTATGGCATTTAATCTTCACAGCAGCCTTTTAGGGTTGGTACTCTCTTCATCCCATTTTACAGATAAGTAAACTGAGGTTCATAAAAGTTTAAAAATTGGTCCAAAGGCACATGACTAGCAAATATCTGAGTCAAGATCTAAGTCCAAGTCTGTGGATACCAGAGGCCAGGCTTATTCACTGCGCTAAATGACCTGTCATGGCTTCCCAAGGGACCCAGGGGTCCTCACACATTGCTAAGAAGCTAGGCTGACCTGCTGGGGGCTCTCGGTAGAACAAGATAGGGGTGCCAAGTGGGGGTCTTTGGGAAACTGATAACACTGCCAAGACTCAGAGAAAGCAAAGGAAAATGGCAACAGTGGAGGTGAGGGCACTAAAAGAACAGGTGCCTGTGGCCTGGGCACCCAAGCAGAGGGTGGGGTGGGGTGAGGGTGGGGGGATGTATGAAGGCAGTTCCCACCAGACCTTAGAGTTGGAGCACTCAGTGCACTGAGGGAGATCTCTGTGCTCTTTTCATCAGGAACAGACTCCTTATCCATCTCTGGAGGGTGGGGGGCGGGGGGAATGCAGGCCTGGAAATTCAGAAAAAGTCCCCCAAGTAATTTTGATTTTTCCCTTGGTGTCCTCCTGCCCAGCCTACTGAGGTCTGGCCACTTTCCGGGCACTCCCTAGGCTCTTGGAGACACTTGCCACTGCCAGGTGGGACAGGCGCCTCTCCATTCCTGTCCTTGACCCCTCACTTCCTATAGCATTGAGCTGATGGGCTGCAGGAGGGCCCCTTCCTGCCATTCAGAGCAGCACCTCCAGGAGCCATTCCAGCCCTGAAGGCAGCTGTAAGCCCCCTCATTCTGCATTCATGGCGCTCAAGCTATAACAAGGTTGATGGCACCGGGCCGTGAGTGCCCATTGTCTGTGCCATCTGCCCTGCTAGTCAATGTGCAACTCAGACATGGGAGTCTCTAGGCTGACTGGTGTTTGTCCCCCATGCAGGCAATGACTCAAGATGCAGCCAGGAGCCACAACATGCACAGAAGACCGCATCCGGCATGCTCTGGAGCGCTGCTTGCACGGGCTCAGCCTCAACCGCCGTTCCACCTCCTGGTCAGGTAGGTCCGAGGAAGCTGAGGAGGTGCTCTTAGGGCCCAAAGAAGCCTCAGGCATTGCTGTGAGCACTGGACCAGGCATAGAAGCTGGCAGATTCTGATTCCAACTGTGTGTGACTTGAGCAAACCCTGGACCTTACCTGGGCAGGTGCTCAGCACAGGTGCCCTTGGTATGTTGCAGTTTCTTCTTTCTTCCATGCTGTCTTCCTCATACTCCTCAGGGCTGTATCTTGCTTCCTTAGCACGTGCTAGAAGCATAGCAGTTATTGAACCTGCTTAGGGATACCACAACTGCTGATTCCAGAAGAGCACCTGGGAATTCATAAACGGCTTTCCTCAGAATTCTGTTTACTTGATTTTTAGTTCATTCCACAGCCCCATCCTTCTCTTCCCCATAGAACAAGGAACAGTCCTAGCAGAGCTTCAGGGAGCAAGAGGCCTCCATGCTCCATGTTCCTCAGGACTGAGAAATGGAGGGTATCTGCAGTCTGGGGCACTTGTTTGTGTCCCTGAAGGCTGGTGCCTAATTGTAATAATTCTTTATATTTGTAAAGATTTTTCACATCCTGTATCTCATTTGCCTCCCGAACTACCCCATGAGATAGACACCTTCTGCTCCTTGAATGTATGTGGTTCCTTTCCATCTCAGGATCTTTGCATTCTGCTGCTAGGAACTCTCCCCTCAGAACTGCACACAGCTGGCCCTTCCTCATCCAGGTCTCAGCTCAAATGTCACCTCCTCTGAGAGGCTTTCCTTGGCTTTCAGATTAAACAGATCTGAAACTGTCTCTCACTGGCTATTAAACTTGTACAAGACACTTAACCTCTCAGGACCTCACCTGCCTTGTCTATAAAATGAGAATAATAACTACAGGAACCACCTTCCTTAAGGGAGGATGGGAGACTCATGGGGGTAATGTATGCAAAGGACTAGCACACAGTAGGTCATTTATAAATGGTAGTTGTTTTTTTTTTTAATTGCTTCCTATCCAGAGTTTGATGGAGCCTAAGCTGATGGAATCGAGGGGGCCATCATTAAGTAAAAGAATATCTGTAAAATATTCTTTTTGTATCTGTAAAAGTCAGATCCAAAAATATCTGACTTTTGCAAATTTTACAAAAACTTATGACCATATGAACACACTGCTGGGATCCTCAGGACTTTGGAAGGAGCCTATACACATGAGGGGGCCTGGAACTTAAGCTCCATGAAACTCATCGTCAAGCCACTTCCACCTCTACTGTTTTCACTCCCCACTACACAGACACACAGACACACACACACACACACAGAGGCCTCCATGACCGCTTCTTTAAATATTAGGGGTTTATACTTGCTGACTCCAGGGAAACAGAGATTGACAAAATAAGAAAGTTTCGGGGAAGTTACAGATGACAAAGTGCTCATTGTAGTTTTCAAAATACAAATTAATTTAGCTTCCCCTTCCTGGAGTCCATTCCAGGCAGTCCTGGGAAGTCCCATGGCTGTGATAGACTCAGCTCTGTGTTGGGGTGTGTGTGAGGATGTCACCATGGTTCCTCTCCTTATTCTTCCAGCAGTCTCTGCCTCTGTCTTCCTTCCCTGCATCTCAGAGTTCCAGCACCCAATGTAGGAAACTGAGGCACAGAGGTGGTGGGAGAATGGGTGCTCTCCAGAGGCACTGGAAGCAGAATCACGGCTGGTTCATTGGCCTCTGAAGGGAATTCCAGCCCCTCTCTGCATCTCTCAAGACTCCAGGAATAAGAAACTTGTCATTATGTCTTGATGGGGCATAATAGGATTGAGTGTTGGTCCTGAATTTTCTGAGACTCTTACTTTAGAAAGGAATGCCCCAGTGCAGCCCCAGGGGTTCCTAATCCTCTCCAACCCCAAACTGACCACTGACCTCTGTCTCTCTTTTCAGCTGGGCTATGTCTGAACTGCTGGAGCCTACAGGAGCTGGTCAGCAGGGATCCAGGCCATTTCCTTATCCTCCTGGAACAGATCCTGCAGAAAACCCGAGAGGTGAGGGCCAGCCAAGGACTGAAAAGTTGAGCTGGGATTGGCCTTGTAGAATCGAGAAAGAGGTCCTCACAGATGGTCAGTTCTAGGGTGCCTGGGACACCAAAGGGCTTGGCAAAGGCACTGAGAATCTGTGAGTTCTCTGTTTTAGTGGTGCTTGTGGATCGAAGGTTTCTGGGAAGGGATGTTGTCCTTCAATGAGAACACGTGATATGTGAGCCAGGGTCCTGAGTTTAAGCTGCTGCTTTAGACAGGCATTGCTTATAAGTCAACGTATTGACTAGAAAGGAGGGAAGAAGCCATACTGAATTCCTTTCCTCAAAAAGATCCGTATAAACAAAGACACAAAAGAGAAAACTGATTAGAGAAGTAAACTGATACCTCTTCTAACAATTAAAAAAAAATAGGCTTTTATGACTAAGAGGAAGAGTGCATTTAATGCTGAGCTACGCTGAGGTTTCAGAATAGCTGTGAGTCCCTAAAGAGGATTCTGGCTCTTTCATAAAGAATTCTCTTTAAAGTTTTGGTTGTTTTTTTTTTTTTTCGTAAGTACATAACTGAGTTGGAAAACACTCGACTTTCTCAGTTTGCTTTCCCTTTACCTATAAGAAGAAAGTCTTGGTTTATTGAGACTCCCAAGGTTCCAGTTCTGACGTGGCCATTTGCCTGGTGCATTTATACCCTGATCACAAGCAAACCAATTCAGAATTGCTAAACCACCTCTTACAAACCTAAACATGAGAGATCAACTGCTGTGCAGTGATAGAGGAAGGTTTCGTAGAAGGGACTGGGCAGCAGGTGGAGCAGAAACATGGTCCATCCAGAATAAATTTGAGCCTGTAGAGGTCACCAGGTGCAGCAGAGATGGCGAGGCTTTCTCTGCATCTTCAACCCCTTGAGTTCTAGAATGAGCTGAGAGACCAAAGAATTCTAAATCATGTGTATGCACATGTGTGTGTGGTATGTTGGGTAAGCTCTATCAAAGAGACAACGCACAAAAGAATAATTAGAACTTGTAAACAAATACGGGAAAAATGTTGCCCCAGTTATAATAAAATAAATGCAAATTAAAACCATAATGTGAAAGCCTTTGCCTGGCAAATTAGCAAAAAATGATAATAACCAGTACAGAAAAGGGTGTAGTGAAACTGGTACTTTCATACATATAAGATATTATAAATAGCAAAATCCTTTTGGGAAGCAATTAGACAATATATTTCAAAGATCGTAATCATGTTTATAGACTTCGATTGATTTATTACACTTCTTGAACTCTATCCTAAATAAATAATACAAATTACAGAAAAAGAAATTTACTCGAAGGTTTCATTACATAAGTATTTAAATAGCAATAAATAATCTAAAATGTCTAAAATGAAACTAATAAATCATAGATATCTACCAGAAGGAATATTCTGCAGCTAATAAAAATAATGGATATTAGCCAAAGATATAAACAAAATTTAATATGCCATAAAATGGTATCAGTAATATTTCTTAAATGGCTTAGGGGAAATTGATTAAACATTTGGAAAAATACAAAGTGAGATGCCTAATTCATACTAGATAGCAGATGGAATTCTAGGTGTATTAAATATTTAAATTTAAGAAAATTAAGCTTCAAGGAAAAAAGAAGATATTTCAGAGTAGTCACATGATCCTTGCATGCCAAAGCAAAAATCTATAGAAGAAAAAATTAACACTTGTAATTTATATACATCAAAAAAATCCATAAAATTCAAAGACAACAAACTGGAAAAAAATATTTACGATAGAAATAACAAGTAAATCTATAACCAGGAGGGGGGAAAACATCGCCTTAGAGACCATGTAGCAAAACAGAAATTCATTTATAATATTATATGTAGAAGACATTAAGAGTAAAAATATACACACTATGATGACAACTTTGCAGAGGAAAATACATAGAGGAAAATGGTGTAAGGAGAAGTACGTCGAAACATTAGCTGTGGTTGAGTTTGGAAAGGGGGTATTGTGAATGTTTTTTTTTCTAACTTCTATTTTCCAAATTTTTGTCTTGTGGTTACACTGCTTTTCACTTAAAAAAGAGAGAATAAAACAAGAAAGCACTACTGTTGTACACCCTGTGAATGAGCCTAACCCCTCCTCTACTGTCCTCTTCACAGGTCCAAGAGCAGGGTACCTATGACCTCCTCGCCCCGCTGGCCCTACTCTTCTACTCCACTGTCCTCTGTGTAAGTACCAGGGTGGGCCATGGGCGTGGGGGGAAGAAAGGAAAGAACAACCTCCGTGGGGTGGGGGAGTGCATAGCCCTCATAACTCTGAGGATAAACGGTGAGAGAGAAACTGTCAAGCAATGACACTTGAGATGGGTGTCAACCCTCTGATGGCTTCAGTAACTCCATGTGGATGCCATTGTGCTTGGCATGTCTGGTTGGGCACCCATGGAGGAACTGCTGTCACATCCTGTTCACGAGCCATGAAAGATATTCTGTTAAGAGATGTTATGTCCACCTCAATTTGTACCCCAACAGTTAGTTTCGCACTATGTAATCAGTCTTTGTATTTGCCAGATTAGTGGCACCAAACGATTCCATGTACACTGAGTCAATCCACTTCAAAGAATAAACATATGCCTCTAGTGAGAATAATGTGGTGAAGACCATTCCCCAGAATAAGAGGCAGCAATGGCACCATTTAAGATGACCTCCAAGGTGACAGCTTTTCAGAGAGGTTCTCTCATATATTGGGTAAACTGTGTTATGATTGGTGAAAAAACAAGGCCTTTATAGTAGAGACATCCTTGGGAGCCATGTTGTCCATCTGTAACTCTTTCTCTCTGTGAGTTACTTCCAGTTCTTCCTGACCTTGTCCTTGGACATACTGCTGCCAGCAAATGTGTGCCCTTTGTGGAACATACCAGAAAAGTTGCAGGTTCTATTTTGGAATATCAGTGAGCTTTCTCTCACTCAGACTTCTCTGCTTTCCACTCCCTCTCCATTTCAGACTCCACACTTCCCACCAGACTCAGATCTCCTTCTGAAAGCAGCCAGAACCTACCACCGATTCCTGACCTGGCCTGTTCCCTACTGCAGCATCTGCCAGGAACTGCTCACCTTCATCGATGCTGAACTCAAGGCCCCAGGTAAGTGTTGAGTTAGCTGGCACGTGGAGCAGGGATCGGGAGGTTTCCAGCTCTTCAGAAACTATTCTTTGGCTATGATCTTTCTCACCTTTCATCCTTTAGCTCATCCCTCCCCATGGCCTTGTTTCAGAATCTTGGAGTTTCCTCTTCATCGTGCTGTGTACACCATGTGTGCATCAGTTTCAGGTGGCTGAAAGCAGTGAACATAGGCAGTAACTCAAGGATGAATTCTTAGGGGAAGCCAAGCAGGATTTCAGGTCAAGGAGACCCCACCATGTGACCTATGCCTCTGCTCCAGTTGTCCAAGGGGTCTCTGAGGCTTCCCAAGTCAGAAGGAGAAGCCCCCACCATATTGACAAGAGGCCCTCATTTGTTCTCTTTGCCTCAGGAGCAAACAGGGAAATGTATGTGTGGATAGATTTAGTCCTGGCTGGGGAGGGTGGCTGGTGTTAGGAATTGATAGGTTGATGGTTGATGGGCACCATGATAAGTGTGTACAATGGCCTGATACTGTCTAAATTTTCATATGCGACGCCTGAAAAGTAGGAATTCTTGAGAAATTGCAGGTTCTATAATAGACATGAAAACGAAGTCTTAGAAAACTATTGTAAGCAAGAGAAAATATTGAGAGGTGGCCTGATACTGTAGTAATTCAGCACATCAATAGCTCAAAGGAATAAAGTAACATAAACATCTTGATAGATGCCTCTAAAGCTTTTGATGGAATTAAAAATCCATTCCTGATATTCAACCTCTGTAATATATGGAAATTACTAATATGTGGAAATGTTCTTAATAATAAAGTAACAGCCCACAATGAAATAGTAGAGGCATTTCCATTTAAGTCAGTAATCTTCCCCTTCATGCTTATAGGTACTTTGGACTAGAAAACAGGTAGGTAAGAGCTTTCCTGGATAATGGCATTAACCAGAAAAAAAACATAATGGAAAAAAATTATAATAGCAACTAAAAATATAAAAGAAATAGAAGAAATGTGAATAACCTACATAGAGAAAACAAGCCTAACTGAAGGATAAATAATTTAAGAGACATGTTGCTAGATTCAATCAGTATTGTAATAACATTAGGTGTTACGGAAATAAATGTAACCATAATTGAAATACCAACATCTTTTAAAACCTTTAACAAAACAGATAAAGTCTGTCTGAAAGAATTCATCCTCTACAGCAGCATTTTTTGATGTATTTATTATGTATTTATATATTCTTAAAGAAGATTAAGAATGAGATATTTTTCTTACTAGGTCTTTGAAGGTACTCTAAGGCTATAGTTATTAAAATAGCACGCTATTGGTATAAGAATAGATAAATTAGTGAAACAACATAATAAAATAGCTAGAAACAAATTAAATATATAAAATTTTATTACTTGACAAAGTGGCATGCTCAGACCAGTGATAAAAAAAAAATCGGTCATTTAATAAATGGTATTAGGATAAGTGACAGGCCATAAAAAGTGAGTTAGAATTCTATCTCAAAAAAAAAAAATTGACTTCTATCTCAAACATAAAAGTAACTTACAAATAGATTAAAGATTTGAGTGTGGAAAACAAGACCATAAAAGTAATGGAAGAAAAAAAAAGTAATGGAAGAAAAATATGTTATATCAGCATGGAGTGGAGAAGAGCTGCCAAACATGTCCCTCCAAAGCAAAAATTATAAAAGGCCAACAGATTTGAGGGCATAAAATTTAAAGCTTTTATATGGCAAAACCCACTATAAGTAAATGACAGACTAAGAAAAATATTTGTAATATAAATGAATAGTATTCGAACCCACAAAAAGTTCTTTTAAGTTGATTAAAAATAAGGCAAACACACTAATGAAAATATAGACAAAGAACATGATTCAAGCACTTCAAAAAAGAACCATAAACAGCTGAGCAACACCCCCCAAAATATTTACCCTCACTAGTAATAAAGACAATGCAAAACTAAACAGCGTGACACCTTTTTCCCCCTATCAAATTGGCAAACATAAGAAGGAACAAAAAGACCAGTGTTGGTCAGGAAAATGGAGTTCATTCTCTAAAACATTATTTTTTTCACCCAGCAATTCCATTCCTGGAAATTTATCCTGACAAATAATTTGGATATGCAAAAATTTTTTCTACAAGGTTGTTTATCGATGAGTTATTTCTAATCAACCAATCCCCAAAGACCTAAATATTGAACTTGGTTGAGGTATATTGTAGCAAAGTCATTAAAAATAATTAAAAATAATATCATAGAAGCACAGTTACTGAGATCAAAAGTTGTTCAGTAACTTGAGTGGGAAGAAAAAAAAGAGCTGGTCCAAAAAATCTATGCGTGTGGTATAGTATTAAAAATTTTTTTAAATTTATTGGAGGGTGACATTGAATAATAAAATTATATTGATTTGAAGTGTACAATTCAATAATACATCATCTGTATATTGTGTTGTGTGTTTACCATCCAAAATCAAATTTCCTTCTGTCACCATATATTTGACTCCGTTTACCCTTATCTACCTCCCTCCTCCCCTCTTTCCTTCTGGTGGCCATGAACCTGTTGTGTGTGTCTATGAGTTTTTATTTTTTGCTTATTTGTTTGTTGCTTTCAGTTTTATATCCCACATATGAGTGAAATCATATAATTCTCAACATTTTCTGTCTGACTTATTTTGCTTAGCGTGATTACCTCAAGATCCATTCATGTTGCAAATTGCAGTATTTCATCTCTTCTTATGGCTGAGTAATATTCTATTATATATATGTACCACATCTTTATCCAACTGAATTCTTTATCCAGTCATCTATCAAAGAACATTTCAGTTGTTTCCATGTCTTGGCCACTGTGAAAAATACTGCAGTGGACATTGGGGTGCATATATCTTTATGGATGTGTTTTCAAATTTTTGAGGTAGATACCTAGAAGAGAGATTGCTGGTGCATATGGTAATTCTATTCTTAATTCTGTTCTTTTTAAGGAACTTCCATACTGTTTAATCTATATATGCACCACACTTTATTTAGACATTTAATTCTCATTGTACACATTAAACACACAGGACAAAAGTAGCAAACCTTATTCCCCAATGATTCATGAACCCTAGAAAGCTCAGGACTGAAGCTTTGTCTTTAAATTCTTTCAGTGAGGTTCCTGACTACCTTCCCCAACCAATCATCTGATTTGTCTGCCCCCAACCAATCAGCTGAACTGTTAGCCCAATCAATCAGCTGATCTGCCTTCCCTCAGTCATTCAACCATCTGTTGTTACAGAGGAGCAGAGGAGGCACAGGCTAAGGCTGGCCATAACCTATGTCTACTTATTATATGGACTTCACCTCATAGGAGACACTTGGGCAGAAGAATTAAGAAATCAGGAAGACCCTGAGAAAGTGTTGAACTAGGAAAGATGCTCGGGCACATGCTGACTTGACAGACTGCCATCCTAACTTTCCAAGACACCCTAAATGAACAAACCAGTTTAAGAACCTCTTTCATTCCTGTCCTCCCCACTGCCTCCCAAATCAAGCAGATCTAGATCACTTCTGGGGTTCTAGCTTGTGACCAGAATTCCTTTAACAAGAATGCAAAGCTTTTCTTCCCATCTGTAATTGAGACAGAAAAGACTTAACATGCAAAGGCCTTGGCAGGGCCTTCAGTCTATACTAAAGATTTAAATGACTCTTTCTTACTTTGAAATAGGGATACAGAGATATTGGGTTCGGGGAGGGCTGTCACCTGTGTGTGGGGAAATCACTTCCCAGTTTCAAGTGGAACCAGCTGGCTCTCCTCCACTGAATGCACACTATGCTTGGAGATACTTTTGTGGGCAGCTGAGCAGGAACTCTGTTCTGGGCAGCTGCGAGCAGATGTGGAGCAAGGGGGCAGGCTGCGAAGAGGCCCAGACTCTGAGACATGGGGTTCTAAGCCTGGAGATAAGAGCCAGGCAGAGCAGCAACTGGAGATGGAAATGGTATGAGGTCCTTTGGACTCAGAGCAGGGAGGACCCTTGGAACTCTCGCCATTCACTGCTGAGGGCCTCCCCCTGAACGTTGCCCCTGAGACAATATGCTGGTGACCTAGGAGAAGGCAAATGTCTAGAGAAGGATGCACAGACCAGGCTGCCTGTGGTAAGAATTTCTCCTCTTCCAGGGAAAGCAGATCTGAAACAGGAAACCATTAACTCTGTCTTGTCAGAGAGTTGTCTTCAAACAATTAAAAAAGCCTAATTCACACAAATGTATATTGAGCCTATGTCAAAGATATGTTCGACTCCCTTACTGAGGGAGCCAGTAAGATGGTAGTGCTGGTTTAAAGGAGAATATGAGAAACTAAAATAAGTTTCTCACATAAGCTAGAATAAGATTGCAAAATTAGAAACAAAATTAGTTAAAATTATATAGGGGAATAAAACTGTTACTGTTGAGGTTATCTTTTATACTGAAAAAAATCACTGATCTCACATCCACAAGTTAACCTCTAATTTCACAGAACCTGAGCCCTCATCAACAGCAAATAGTAAGTTAAACTAAATTACCATCTTCTACATGAGCCTTAAATGGGCTTGTTAGAAAACGTGGTTTTGTAAAGGCATGTGGCAATATTTTTTCCTTATTTCTGGGTGCCCTCACCCCCAATAAGCCCAACTGAAGGAGGCAATGGGAGGGAGTAGGAAGGGGGCCAGAATGGAGGCTGAGGGATGAGCTCCCAGAGGAGAGGCTGGGGCTGAATAGCTTAGTGGTTACCAGTACTTGGTATTAGACCATCGTAGTTTCAAATCCTGGAGCTGTAGGGCCTTTGGTGAGACATTTTACTTATAGGAGCCTCGGTTTCCTGACCTATAAAATGGGAATATAATAATATCTCCCTTTCTGATAAGTTTGTGAGGATAAATGCTAAGGCACATTGATTTCACATTGCTGGGGCACTAAGGTTTGGGGTGGTGTTAGCTTAAGAGAAAGGTCCTGGCAAGATCATAGGGAGAAGATGACAAGGGACTTGAAGAGCTGGGCCCTCCACCCAGGGAGACTTACGGATCTAGTTGCCATGGAGATTAGTGAAACAGTTTATCCTACTTTGATGTGGCTGGGTGCCAGAGGAAGTGGGCAGGTTATGAAGCCTGTGGGCCTCCCCCTTTTTCCTGACTCCACCCCCCAATAGGGTGCCTACTGCTTCTACTGTGAAGGTGGCAGGAAACCTCACGTCAGTATTGCTGGGTCCTGCCCACCACAGCTCTCTTGAGTTGAGCCCACATGTTTGTTGAATGTTTACTCTATGCTGGCATGGCTGTGCAGACCACAATACTTGCCTGCAAAGAATTTATCCGTAATCCTGAGGGGCAACAGTGTGCATCATATGTGGGAGTCACTCAAAAGCACACAAGCCTCAATGATTGCATCTCACCCAGACCACAGCCCTATGGAGTAAGAGGAAAAAACAATATTATTCCCGTTTCATACAAGAGACAATCAAGACTCAGAGAAGTTTAGTGTTTCTTGCTAAAGCTATAAAGTCAAGTGTGAAAGAGGGAACATGGGTCTTGGTATGTCAGAGACCTGTGCTTTGTCACTTATTGGCCAATGACCTGGGACAGGTTATGTAAGTTCTCTGAGCCTCCTGGTCAAAATTAGAACTGTAATCATTGTTGATGATAATGATGATGATGATGATGGCAATAGTTGCGTTAACTGTGTGCTTATGGTGCATTAAACCCTGCTAAGGGTCAGTCTCATCTATCCTCAGAACATTCCCCTGTATAGTTACTATTATTTCCATCTTTCAGATGATGAAACTGAAGACTAGACAATCAAGTAGTTTGCACATGGTCACATTGCTAACAAGAGCTCTACCACTAGAACCCACGTCTTCTCGATTCCAAAACCTGTAAACTTTGATTCCAAAAACCACATTCTCGCATTTGCATAAAGCTGTGTTTCTACCAAGAGGCCTAAGCAGGTGACTGCATGGCTGAAAGTCTCTGGGCTGTCCTGGCTGCTAAGCGCTTTCTGCCTTTTGGCAATTTCTCCTGTCCCTTTTCTTTTCACTTAGTGCCTTCCTACTTTTTGACCTCCTGTCAAAGCTGGAACAAACCTGAATTAGGTTAGTTTTGCCTATTAGCTGGTGGCAGGTGAATTCTGAATATTCTTTCCCAGTAATACGTTTCTTTGGGGACATTACTAGTCATAAACATTTGCACTTTCTCCTTTTTGTCTCTGATTGTGGAACAAAAGGTTTAAACTCCTTGAAAGAACACCAACCAACATTGACTAATAGGTGAGCATCTGTGCCATTTTTACTCACAGAATACTCTGACACCAGACACATGGGTCCCCCACCTCATCCCACCACCCCACATACCAACCAATTCTCCAGCTCTCCAACCACCAGCTGGGTATCCAACAATTCAGTTCAATTCTGACACTAACTACCTGGAGTCGGCACAGATTCCACAGGTTAAGGGCCTCAGCCCATAAGACTGCCCTCATTTCAAATGCCAATAACAAGTCCGGGCCTCCCTTACTACTGACCAACTAGCTACAAATCAGGGATTCTCATGACCCCCTCCTCAGGTTCAATAATTTAATAGAACATCTCACAGGACTCAGCAAAGCACTTTAGTCACATTTGTGATAAAGGACACAGATGAACAGCCAGGCGAAAAGGTACATAGGGCAAGGTCTGGAAGGGTCCTGAGTTCAGGAGCTTCTGTCTCTGTAGAGTTGGGGCACATTCACCTCTTGGCACATGGATGCATTTACCAACCTGGAAGCTCTCTGAACCCCATTGTTTAGGGTTTTTATGGGGGTTCTATTAAGTAGGCATGATTGATTAAAATTTAGCTATTAACTCAGTCATCTCACCCATTAAGCTCCTCTACCCTTCCTGAAAGTTCCAATTACACGGTTGGTTCCATAGGGCAACTAGCCCTTATCCAGAAGCTACATAGGGACCCACCAAGAGTCACCTCATTAGCATAAACTCAGGTCCAGTTAAAAGGGGCTAGTTATAAATAACAAAAGATGCTCCTTTCACACCTATCACACATAAAATTACAAGGATTTAGAAGCCCTGTCCCAGGAATTGGGGATTAATACGTATGTACATACATACATACATACATACATACATTTCTTATTATATCACATGATCACAAGGGGAGATTTAAGGAAAGGAGTGAAAGGCAGCTGTTCAGGAAATCATAGGGTGTGATCAGCTGGAACTGAACAAGCTGCCTATAACAGAAAGCCCAAAATAACAGTGACTTAAACTTTTTGCAACCCCCTTCACTTTTTCCTTTCTGTGTACTGGAATGAGGACATGATGGTCAGAACTCCAGCAGCCATCTTAGACCATGAAGTGACCTTGAGGATGGTATCTCCTGCTAAGGATGGTAGAGCAGAAAAATGGGAGAAGCTTGGTCCAGGATGTTTGTGGGACCACTGTGATCACCCTGGACTGCCTCCTACTGGGTTTTAAAAATGTTTTTGTGGTGGGGCGGGGGAGAGGAGGGAGTTCTATCTGATGCTCTGTGCTCCACTTGGGAACTGCTGGTGTCTAGGATATTTAGCTCTGGAAATAACTCCCTCTGGGTGAGGGTGTGTCAAGGGGCACAGCTATCCTCCTAAAAGTCCCCTAGCAGCAAAATCAGGCAAACGGCAAGATTATATGGAGCCAGTATAGCTGATAAGAAGCAGATCCCAGCTCTAACCACACTACAATTCCCAAGTGAGACTATTAGGGTATCCTAAGATAAACAGGTAGAGAAATATAAGATGTGGAAGAATGTTCCTTGTCATGAAGACTAATGGTGAAAAGCAAGCTTCGCTTCAAGTAAAAAGTGGCCAACAGTATCAAACACTCAAAAATATATTATTCAAGGAGAATGATGATAAGGTCGAGGTGTTGGGCTTTGTGAGTTCAGGAGGGCAGTTCCAGGAGTACCATGGGATTGGATGCTGATGGTCGGTGTTTGGGGGAACCTGATGTGAAGGGAGAGTGATCTCACCATCTGCTTCCCACCGCCCTCCCCTCAGGAGTGTGACCAGCTGTGTGGCCTGTGTCAATAGAGGCACAATTAGAGGTGAAGCGATTGGCCCGCGGAGTGCGGGGTACCTGTTATGTAGTAAAAGGAAAGTGCAGAAGAGTCAAGAGAAGGCTGTCTGTGTGTTCTGCCTCGGAGCCTCTGGAGGGATATCGAATGTTCCCGTTCGATACAGCGTTTTACTGGGGAGTTGAGGGGGCGATGAGGGGAGCTTTTGCATGTTGTTCATGTTAGCAGCTACCAGACGGTGTTCCAAGTCCTGATAGTAACAGCCATTGTTTCAGGGACTTTACTATCAAAGTAGACATAACATTAACCTCTAAACATGTGACAATCACCTAAAAGAAACATCCAACGAAAGGCCCCAAACCAAAGCAATCAGGTTCTAAATTAGAACAGAGCATAAATTGGTAATTTTCTGCCATTTGTGGCTGTCTCTAACCCCAGTCTTGGCTGTGTACTTTCCGAGATTTCCTTTCTACTCCCAGCTCACACCCAGTCCAGGGCAGCCCTGCTCCCCACAGCAGGGACCACCATGATGATTTCCAAGCTCTAACAAGAGGCTGCCTGCCTCCGTGAGTCCCATCGCCTGCTTCTGTTCCCTCGTTGGTGCTGAGAGTGAACTATTATTTAATCTCCTCACCGAGGTTGACACAGAACTGAATACATACTGTTATGGGTTTATTTTCCAGCTGCAGAACTGAATCAAGTTGCAAGCAAAAAGGAAAAACTTTTGGCTCATTTCTTCTCCACACTTTTGAAATCAGAGGAGATGGAAAGGTAGATGAGGCTGGAGAGGAAGGCTGGAAGGAGGACCATGGTGCAGAGGCTCAACCTTAGAGATAGACAGCCCCCTCAGGGTCCCCTGAAAGAATGTGAGGAGCCAGGCAGAGAAGCTGAGGGGAAGGTAGGGAGCTGTGGAAGGTGCTGAGACTGAGTGAACAGGTCGAGGAGTGCCTGGCACACCTTGCAGGTCACCAAGACTGAGAGAGGGGAGCAGTGACAAGAACTAGGAGCAGCTGGACCTCAGTTCTCCTCCTAGTGTGCTCAGCGCCACAGTCTGAAGAGAAAAGCTTTGCAGGGTGGCTCGAGCCATGGTAGGGACTCATACCATTAAAAGCCATGGAGGCCTCAGGTCTAATCTGCCCCTTGTCCTGAACCTCATCCAGGAACTCCCAACCTCATTGTCCAGTGCTGGGCTTGCTGCAAGGTGCAGGGCCATGATTTCTGAAGTAACAGGTAAACTATGAACTCTTTTTTTCTTTTTCTTTCTTTCCTTTTTTTTTGGCCACAGGAATCTCCTACCAGAGACTGGTGAGGGCTGAGCAGGGCCTGCCCGTTAGGAGTCACCGAAGCTCCACTGTGTGAGTGCTCTTAGGCAGGGAAAACGGGGGGTGGGGACGGGAGGACCCCTTCCCCATCGTTTTGCTATTGTTATAGCACCTCACTCCATGCATCTGGCATTCCTTCCATCACTGCAAGCCCTCTTACCGCAGCCGCCAACAAACAAGCTTCAGGGGGACACCCCTGGAATGGCTGGTGATGTTTTGTGCACAGGTTTGTTTTTCTGGGCTGAGGGCCTTTCATCAGATTCCTAAACTGGTCAGAGACTTTTTTTTAAAAAAAGGTTAAGAACCACCTGAATTGATTGGGGCAGGTGCTGGGCACACATTACCTCACTTTACCCCACTTTTCAGATGAGGAAACTGGGGGTTGGAGAGGCCAAATAACTTCTCCAAGGTCACACAGCTAGTTAAGTGTCTGAGCCAGGATTTGAACCTCAGTATTACCCAAAAACTCACATTCTTTCCAAATGTCTTTCTGCCTGTAACTAAAACAGTAATTTCCAAACATTTTTTACCAGAATCTACAATAAAAAAATCATTTTATATGACAACCTGGCACGTGCGTGTGCGCATGTGCGTACACACACACACACACACACACACACACACACACACACACACCCACACACACACACACACACACACACACAGCTACACCTGAAACAAGTTTCAGGAAATAAACTTACCCTTACTTCATAGGATGGGCTCTGTTCCATTCTATTCCATTTCATTTAAAAGGCAGTTCTGGTTGTGATTTAATTACCTGCTCATGGGTCCCGGCTTATGGTTTGACAAGCACTGGAGAAGCCTCCATTCTGAAGACCCTCTGGAAGGTCTCCAAGCATGTGGGTGCTGTCTTGCCTTGACACTTGGAAGCCCAGAGACCCCAGCCTCCACCAGCTTAGAAATTAGAGTCACCCCAGTCCCTCCCCATCCTCAGCCCAGGGGTTCACTGAACATTGACACCACTGAGCAAACGTCTATCGAGTCTCTCCCAGGTAAAAACAAACAAGCAGGCCAGTGGTAGGTTTTGAGAGAGACAGGGCATACAAATGTTTAGTAACTAACGTTAGGTTAGTCTATAAATAAGACACCTCCCGGGGGCTGGATCAGGTGAATGGTGAGTAGTCACCAACACCTGTCGGGCCCTTGCTGAGATCCGGGCACTGCTGTAAGCATTGCTACAGCATCCACTCCTCAAGTTAACTCTATGAGAAAGGTATTTTTTAGATTGGGGACCTGAGGAGCAGGGAGGTTAATAGAAAGGGCTTGGTGCTGAGAGATGGTCTCATTTTCATTCTGTAAGATGGGAACAATGGCAAGTTCTTCGGCAGTGAAAGCATGCAGTGGCGAGAGCACAGGCTTGGCTGGCCTGGTCCTGCACGCAGCGGGGCTCAGAGCATGTCTGTGGAAGGAATGATCTAGTGCTCAGTGGAGAGGGCCTCAGTTAGAGGCTGCTCAAGTGGGCCTACCGCCTTTTTCTTATAGAGAAATCAAATATAGTTTCTCCCCAAATGATGGGGACTTTGACAGAGCCTGGTCCTGTCCCTGTGCCTTAAGCCCAGGGCCCTGCTCTGGGACAGACGTCCACAGAAATCGGAGGGAATGCTACCTACCTGGTGCTTCTCTGCACTGAGTTTAAACATAGCATGGATTTGTGAGAGAGCAGGAGCAAGTGTGAGAGGTTCATACTAAAGCATTTATAGATATAAGACCATCATGGTTTGAACATACTTCGAGAAAATGCAGTAATGAGGGTTGACATGGGCGAAGTGAGAACAGTTTGGTGTTGTTTACTGTTAACAGCGTGATCCACACCCTCGGGGTTCATGACTCTCTTAACATTTGGGTGTGTTTGAAAGTTTCATAATGAACACATTTCAACACTGGCACCAAGGAGGAGCCCAGGGTGCAGCGGGAGGAGAGGTAGAGTTGGCTGAGTACACCACTCCCTCCCCAGCCTGATACTAGCCTGTGCGAGTAACTAGCTTTGGCAATTTAGAAAAGGTGTCCCCTGGGAGTGGAGGACTCAGATGCAGCCCTGACTTGTCTCCCCTTCCTCCTGGCATATGCTACTCCATGCCACAACCCTTGGCTTTTTCTCTCATGACCATTTCCTGAGGCCACATTAGGCCACACTGCACCATGGCGTGTGTCTGCCCTCCTTCCCCCTCCACGGAATTATCGCTTGGCTTCAAGTCACCTCACCTAAAATACAACCCTCTTTTGAGTAATCTTGTATCTATTTAGATGTGCTGTAAGAACAATGTTTATATAAAAATTAAGGTAAAATTAATTTTTGAAAATTGAGTTCAATTTTTAAAAAGATCTTTGAAAATACCTGGTTAAAAAAAAAAAACCCAAAAAAACAAAAAAAAACTGAAAAGTAGACCATAAACTTTCTTCTTGGAACTAGGACCCTCAAGCCCCATCACCACCAACCCCCCTCACTCTGGCCTCAGGCCCTGCCTGGGCTATGGGGAGGCCTTGGCCTCAACGGGGCCCAGCACCAGTTTGAGGTGCGTGGCTGTGCCCCCAATGCCCACAGCCACTCCTCTGTGCCCTCAGCACTGTACTATTGCTGAACCCAGTGGAAGTGCAGGCTGAGTTCCTCACCGTAGCCAACAAGCTGAGCACGCCCGGGCACACGCCCCACAGCGCCTACATCACCCTGCTCCTGCACGCCTTCCAGGCCACCTTTGGGACCAACTGTGACCTCCCAGGTCTGCACCGTAGGCTACAGGTATGTGTCTGGTGTCCTGGGGCTACACACCATCCCCTTCCAGCAGAGCACTCCTTCCGAGAGGCACGCTCCCCTCTCTGCTTCATCTCAGTCTCCAGTGCACTCAGGCCTCCCTTACCCCAAGGGACATGGCAGGGCAGTGGCTGGAGAATTGGCCTGGTCAAGAGGCTTTTGTTGTGCTGGGTCTGGACCAGGGTGGTTGGCCCCCTGGGCAGTGGGGCTGGGCACAGAGCCTCAAAGGAATGAGATTTAGGCTGAAGCTGGCTGAGCTGGTTTCTAGTCCTAGCTCTGTGACAGGGCAGTTGTGAGACCCTGGTCAGCCTTGTTTCCTCTCTGGCCTGCAGTAGTGAGTGCTGAAGTCCCTCCCAACTCTGCAGTGCTCTGGCTCTGGGCCTTTCTCTCATGACCATTTCCTGAGAATAGGAGTAAGGGGAGGCCTGGGTCCCTGGTCAGTGGTGGGTAAAGGTGGGTGATGAGGTCAGGGAGGGGATTGGTCATTGCTGCCCTCAGTAAGGCCCTGGGAGGTAGAGAAGTCGGGCAGCCACATGGTGGTACAGGAGCAAGCCTGTCTCCTCCTGGGACTTCAGTCCAAGACCCTGGCAGAGCTTGAGGACATTTTCACGGAGACTGCAGAGGCACAGGAGCTGGCTTCTGGCATCGGGGATGCAGCCGAGGCCCGGCAGTGGCTAAGGACCAAGCTGCAGGCAGTGGGAGAGAAAGCTGGCTTCCGTGGTGTCTTAGGTAAGGCTCTTGGGAGAGTGGGGCCCACTTTCCCCATCGCCAGCTCTGGCTCCCTCAGTGAGCAGTCCAGTTCTGTCTTCTGGTTGTGCTCCACACAGTCACTCAAGGACCTGCATTCCTCAACATCTCCTTGCTCCACCATCCTCTGGGACATTGTTACTGTCTGCAGGGTTAGGGTTTGGCTGCCATCATGTGGTGACTTGTGGGAGGAGGAAAAGAGAATGCTAATCTGGGGCAAGGCACTTCCTTTTTACATAGTTTACATATTTAGGTAATGCAGAAGTTGCAAGCATTATGTCTACACATACCCCTTGTCCCGCTTTGGTCACGTGGCCACACCTCACCCCAAGGAGTCTGGAAAACTTCCTTTCCACAACTTTATTACCATAGAAGAGGGATACAATATTCCTCACAACACCTGAAGACATAGTGCCATTGTTTTTCTGCTTGGACCCTGTAAAAGGAGGCTCAGATGTTGTGTTGGCCACATTTACACAGTTTACAAAGGGTTATGGCATCCACATGGTGCCCTTGAAAGAAGGTCTTCTGGCTGCAAGCTAGGCATCCCAGCTTCCAGCTCAGCTTCGGCCCACTCGGCTGCGTGGCCTGTGCCAGTCCTCTGCCAACTCTAAGACGAGAGGACAGGGCTGGCCAATCTCAAGACCCCTTCCCAGGCCTTACCCACTGCCTGCCCTGTTCTTACAGACACTGCAAAACCCGGCAAGCTCCACACCATCCCCATTCCTGTCGCCAGGTGCTATACTTACGACTGGAACCAGGACAGCTTTGGTAAGCAGCTGGCTGGGGCCCTCGTGGTGCCTGCCCCCCAAACTGCCTGGGCTCTCTTCCTGGTCCTGGTCTGTGCAGCTGCCTCCCATACCCCAGCAGCCCTCCCACCTGAGCAGGCTCTAAGCAGAGCAGAGGGAAGTACTCTGAGTCCTAGGCTGGCCTGGACCCTCCTTCTGCCCTCTTGTCCCCAAGTCCATTGTGTCTTAGCCTGTCGCCCCTCCCAAGGGCGAGCAAGAGGGCTTTCAAGGGTCCGGACACCCAAATGATGCCTCCCTTTCTCGCCTGCAGACATCTTGCAGGAAATCCTGCTCAAGGAACAGGAGCTGCTCCAGCCAGGGATCCTGGGGGACGATGAGGAAGAGGAAGAGGAGGAGGAAGAGGACTTGGAAACAGATGGGCATTGTGCCAAGAGGGACTCGCTGCTTTCCACCAGCTCAGAGGCCTTCCACGACTCCTCCCTGTCCCTTGCCTCATCTCAGGCCTCCGGGGCCACCCTCTCCCGCCAGTTGCTGACCTCCTTTGTCTCGGGCCTCTCGGATGGCATGGACAGTGGCTACATGGAAGACAGTGAGGAGAGCTCCTCAGAGTGGCCCAAGAGGCCTGGTAGTCGAGAACGCCGGGGCTGCCGCAGGCCTGGGCAGAAGTTTAACAGGATCTATAAACTCTTCAAGAGCACCAGCCAGCTGGTAATGCGGAGGGACTCTCGGGGCCTGGAAGGCAGCTCGGACACAGCCCTGCCCCTGAGGCGGGCTGGGAGCCTATGCAGCCCGCTGGACACCCCAGCACTGCCCCCTGCCCGAGCCCAGCGCTCCCTCTCCCTGCCCCAGCCCAAGCTCAACGCCCAGCTGCCCAGCTGGCTCCTGGCCCCTGCCTCTCGCCATCAGCGCCGCCGCCCCTTCCTGAGTGGGGACGAGGACCCCAAGGCTTCCACACTACGTGTTGTGGTCTTCGGCTCCGATCGGATTTCGGGGAAGGTGGCTCGGGCGTACAGCAACCTGCGGTGAGAACTGGAATAGGGGGCATCACTCTGCCCTGGGTAGCAGAGTGATGGTGCTGGCGGAATGTGGGTCTTGAAGCTTAAGTCCAAGAGGGACCAAGGAGCTCCCTTCTCACCATCTTCTTCTTGCCAGGCGGCTGGAGAACAACCGCCCGCTCCTCACACGGTTCTTCAAGCTTCAGTTCTTCTATGTTCCTGTGAAGCGAAGCCAGGGGACCAGCTCTAACGCCTGCCCAACCCCTCGGAGCCAAACACCCCCACCTCCCACAGACTCCCCAAAGCACCCCAGCTCTGCAGTATGTCCCCAGCCTTGGACCAAATGGGGTGGGGAAGGCGGAGTAGACATAAGTAGGTTTCAGTTCCCTGAGGGTGCTACTTGGAAGTCGCCAAGAGCAATCACCTGTGTTTACAGGATGTCTCCTCCTGCCTGGTCCTGGCTCCCAGAAGTGGTCCCTGCTCTGCACTTGGGGGTGGCATTTTGCTGTATGGCATACTGAAAGTTGTCAGACTTCTCCAAGAGCAGGGGGAAGCTCAGATTGAGGCTGCAAGTGCCATCCAGGGTAGCTGGGAATGACTCTCACCCCTTGTCCCAGGAGCTGGGCACGGCCCCATGGGAGGAGAGTACCAATGACATTTCCTACTACCTCGGCATGCTCGACCCCTGGTATGAGCGCAACGTGCTGGGCCTCATGCACCTGCCCCCTGAAGTCCTGTGCCAGGTAAGTGGCCCCTGGGATGAGTGAGAGGACCACTGGCTGCAGTCACACAACCTCGCTTAGAAGGCTCTGGTTTGGGGAGATCAAGCTTCAGGCCTCCAAGGAGGATCAGGGCTCACTTGGAAATAAGCAGGGAGGGTAGGTGAGAGGCAGGACCGATCCTGAACCCAGGACACTGAGGGCCAGGGACAGAGTCACTATAGCGACAGGGAAAGTCCTCAAAAGGATCTAGGGCACCCATCTTCAACTCCCAGCTTTGTCCATCTCAGCCAGGGGCCTCCCTGGAGGCCCGTGTGCCAAGTGAGGGAGGGATATGGAGACCAGGCTGTGGGTCCTCCCCTGACCATTCTGTTTCCTGCTTCCATCTCACCTGGCCCTCTCTGGCCGTTTGCCTGTGTACCTCATGTCTGTGTGTGCGTTCCTCTCTTTTCCTCTCATATTCCCTTTCTCTCTTGCTCTCTCTCCACCTGTTCCTCTGGCTCCGGCCCCCCACCCCCCACCAGCAGTCCCTGAAGGCTGACTCCCGGCCCCTGGAGGGCTCCCTCACCCAGCTGCCCATCCTGGCCGACATGCTGCTCTATTACTGCCGCTTCGCTGCACGGCCGGTGCTGCTGCAGGTCTATCAGACAGAGGTAAGGCCTGTCCTGCCACTCCGTGCCACCTCCTCCATCAGACTCACTGGCAGGCCTTCCTCAGCATTGCCAGGTTCCAGCCTGTGCCCTGCTGGGCCTGTACGGCCTGCCCTTACCCCATAGCAGCCCCCGGCCCTGTGCTGGAGGAGCCTGGTGGGCCCCTGCAGGAGGTCCACACTGATGCCCTGGTCCTGCCCTCTCCAGCTGACTTTTATTACCGGGGAGAAGACGACAGAGATCTTCATTCATTCCCTGGAACTTGGTCACTCTGCTGCCACTCGTGCCATCAAGGCTTCAGGTAGGTGCTGCCTGACCCTGGGTGGAGACAGATGGGGAGAGTGGGGAGGCAGGGCCAAAGAGGCAGGGCCACAAAGAGACAGAGTTCTGGGAAAGTGGGACCCCCTGAGAGGTTGGGTCACCAGAAGGCAGGGCCAAAGGTGGGGGTGAGGGTAGGCGGAGCCCTTGGGTCTGAGAGGCACTAAGAGAGAGTAAAAGGTCTGTCTGTGTGTGGCACAGGTCCCGGCAGCAAGAGGCTGGGCATTGATGGGGACCGGGAGGCCGTCCCTTTAACACTACAGATAATTTACAGCAAGGTAAGACTTCTGGGGTCTGTTCCTGATCTTCCCTTACACAGAGCCAGACTCTTAGGTTCCTGGACCCCAGTTTTTAAGCTGGAATGCTACAGAAGGCTCCCCTGGACCCTGAGAGAAGGGGGGAAGGGGTGGGAGAGGACATCTTTCTCCCCCGCACCTCCAAAGCCTCCCCACTCCTGTGTTCTCCCCACACCTGAATGTGCTCAGCAGCTTCCGTGAAGTGTCAGGGCCTGGCTACAGGGCTGGGGTGAGAGTGGGGCCAGGGTGGGTCTTCCAGAGGCACAGAGCAAGGCAGAGGCCAGAGTCTGTGGGCTGGGGCACCTGGCTAGGTGCATGGGAGGTGGGACTGGTATGAAAAGAGAGTGAGGATATTTGTGGGGTAGGGGTGGGAGGGATTGCGCATGAGCACACCGGAGGGCATGAGTCTCTGAGCACGTCTCGCCCTGGAGTACAGGCCACGAGAGGCTCAACCTCACCAGTGGGGAGCCTTCTTGCTTTCTTTTCTTTCTTCCTTCCTTCGAGCATTCAAAAGATATTCGTTTAACACCTATTCTTGCCAGGCTCTGTGCTGGGCAAGGGGAAATGCAGTAAGCAGAAAGGGCTAGGCCCTTCATTTAACTTTTTTAGAGGAGAGAGACAGACAAGAAACAAGTAAATGGCCAAGATAATGTCAAAGAGTGGTGAGTGATGACAAGGCAATAAAAGGGCTGAATGGGATAGTGATGATGGGGCTACTTTACTTGTGGTGGCAATGGAGACGGGCAGGAGGGACTAACCTTGGCACCTATGTGTCAGGTGTTCAATACTTACTGTGTCTCAGAAGTCTTTCTAGGCACAGGCATGTTGTGAAGAGTGAACAAAATGCTTACAGCCTAGAGGGGATGGTAGGCATTGGCTAGAAGAACCTACAGATGTATAATTACAACTGTGGAAAAGAGATGAAGGAGAAGTACATGGTACTGTGAGAACCTCTAAGCGGGTAATTTGACCGATTCAGGGAAGCTAGACAAGACTTCCTAGAGAAGAGACAATGAGTCAGTATTAGAAAGAGCACCAGGAGTTCATTAATTCAGCTAAGAAGTGAGGGGTGTGTTCTCCAGGCAGAGGGGCCAGCATGTGCAAAGGCCCTAAAATGGGAGAGAACACGAACATCCAAGGGCACGGAAGGAAGGCCAGAGAGGCTGGAGCAGAGAGAGTGGGTGTGAACGTGATGACGAGGGGAGGCTGCAGAGATCGGCGGGGCCGGAATACCAAGGGCCTTGATCGTAATGAGAGGAGTGATGGGTATCCTTTGATGTGGCTGAAGTTTGAGGTGGGGCTGGGAATGTGTGGGACATGGAAGCTCCCTCTGGCAGCTCTGTGAAGAACAGAGTGGTGGGGTCCACAGGTGACATGGTTAGGCCAATAGGTTTTCCAGGAGAGAAATGTGGGTGGCCTGCATTAGACTGGTGGTGGTGGTAGTGGTGGAGATGGAAAGAAATGGGAGCTGTATCTGGATTATGGAAGCCTCAGGGCTTAGGGATTGGAAAAGGAGAGACTTGGACTTCTGGATTTCAGTGTTCTGCGACTTATAGTACCATATTCTCGGAAGCAGCCCAAGTCCAATGGGGGAAGATCATGAGTGTGGGATATGTTGAGTCTGAGGTGCCTTTGAGAAGTAGAAGGAGAAAGTTAGAACAGGCAATTGGATGAATATACCTGAACTCAGACATGAAACATGAAGATGGGCGTATAGGTAGTCATGGCAAAAAAGCACAGGGGAGGTTCCCTAATGGAGAAAGTAGGAATGCAAAGAGCAGAGGACCCAGGAGAAGTTCCTGAGCCCTGCATCATGTGAGAGACAAAGGAGGGCGATCACACAGAGCAGAGGCCCCAGCTAGAAAAGTGGTGGGGAAACCAGGAGTTTGCCATCAAGAAAGCCCAGGAGAGGAGAGGGGTGAACAGATTCAAATTTTCTTGTGAGGTCAAGTAAGCTGACCTTGAGACTGATCAAGGACTGAGAAATGATCTTGGGTTTGGTAACATGGAGGTCCCTGGTGAAAGAGACATTCAGACAAGTATCCAAAGAGGGGGTTCTCCAGTCCCATGGACCCCCCTCTTCCTTGCTCTGGGCTCAGTGAGAGATAATCAAGACCACCCCTTGAGGTGCTCTCAGCTCTCCTGCCCTGTGATCTGGTCACAAGGCTGACCCATAGACTAAGCCTGGTGCTCCTCCCTGGAGTCACCAAGATCTATACAGGGGTAAGGGGCTCTTAGTGAGGAAGCCAGCAGACTCAGGTGAATGAGGGAGAGCTTCCTGGGTGTGCCGACTGTGGGCAGCTCCCTGGTGATCTGGAGCCTCCACTTTGAAGGGAAGGCAGCAGGTACTGGGGCCTCCAGGCTGAGAGGATCTGGCTTTGCCACAATTCCAGGGGGCCATCAGTGGACGAAGTCGCTGGAGTAACATTGAGAAGGTCTGTACCTCCATCAACCTCAACAAAGCCTGCCGGAGACAGGAGGAGCTAGGTGAGTAGGACGGCCAGGGCACAGGGGTGATGGCAGGGAGGGGTTCTGAGCCTGGCCTGAGCCACCCCTACCCTTCAGATGCCAGTGTGGAGGCCCTGACGCTAAACCTGACAGAAGTGGTGAAAAGGCAAAACCCCAAATCCAAGAAGGGCTTTAACCAGGTATGGCTCTCCTCGTGAGAGGAGATATGTGTGTGGAAAGGTTCTGCCCTGAGTCTGAGGCAGAGCTGGCTGTGTCAGAGAACTGCAGGGCTCTCGTGGTGAGGGCAGTGGGTAGTTTCCTCGGGGGACACTTGCTTCTTCCAGGCTCGGGAAAGGACAGAGGCTGGAGAGGAGTCAGGGCCTGATGGAGTCCTCAGGACCCCTCCTTGGAGCTGGCCTTTAGCCTTAGAGTGCTGCCAAGCAAACTCCTGCTCCCATCCCCCAGGCCTTGTTGGCCGTTCCAAGGGAGGGAACTGGGAACAGCTATGGGCTGGGAGCTCTGTGGCCAGGGCTCTGGAGGCTGACCTGGGCCTTCCTTCCAGATCAGCACATCGCAGATCAAAGTGGACAAGGTACAGATTATTGGATCCAACAGCTGCCCCTTTGCCGTGTGTCTGGACCAGGATGAGAGGAAAATCCTGCAGAGTGTGATCAGGTAGGAAAGGGGGTCCCCTAGCTCTGCTTCAGCAAAGTATGATAGCAGAGAAGGGGTCAGTTCCTGCACACCCCCACCCAGAGGCCTAGAGGTTGCTGGAGGGATGGGAGGCTTGCCCTTATGCCTGCCTTGCCCCACAGGTGTGAGGTCTCACCTTGCTACAAGCCAGAGAAGAGCACTCTCTGTACCCAACCGCAGAGGTCCCCCGACCCAGCCGTCCAGGCTGCACCCGACCTCTGCTCCCTCCTCTGCCTGCCCATCATGACTTTCAGTGGAGCGCTACCTTAGCGAGACCCTGCACCAGCCTGGACAGAAAGCCCTGAAGCAGTTTCTTCTGAGCCCCTCTCCGAACAGTCGGCTGTGAGGGTCTCACTCTTCGTGGAGAAGCAAATGGCCTTGTGCTGGGTCAGGGTCTTGCTGTGGGCCCTGCACTGGGCAGGGGGCAAGGGGCTGATTGTTTCTGGGGCCTTGGGGCTCTGTTTGGGACAGAAACAGGCATTAAGGAGAACGGGCCTGGTCACACACCCCTCAGATTCCTTGAAGTAGAAAGGGGAGCTGACCTCCAAAGGCCCTGGGCACTACCGTGGTCTAGGATCCTTTCTAGAATGGATCCTTTCTAAATATGTAAGGCTCTTGTGGTCTGGGTTATGGTCTAGGCCTCTTTTCCCAATCTGTGGCCAGGCCCACCCCTTCCTTTGTCAAAGACTTGGGGAACCCTTTGGGTCTGGAATTCAGTCTCCTCTACTCTAGAAACATGAGCGAGACTTTGCTGACCTTCAGTACCACCCCCAAACTCCCTCTCTCTCTCACTCACACACACACACACACACACACACACACACGCGCGCGCGCGCGTGCGCGCGCGCGCATTTTTTCTCTCAGGTTCCCTGGGTCTTCTGAAAAACAGCACTAACTCTTTACTTGTCTACTCTCAGGACCCGATACAGATTCTCTCTGGAGCCCCATTCTGGATCCGAGGTCCTTGGGAGATAGGACAGGCTTAGATTCAGCTGTGACCGAACGACCAGAAGGAAGTTAATTAGCTTCTTCGAGCCTCCCTTTCCTCAGCACTAAACTGGGGGGAAATAAGTCCTCCTTAAAGGGTTGAAAAGGGATTTCAAAGTGCCTGGCCCCCTGGCTGGCTCACAGCTGGTGCTCAGTAAAGATCAACAGTCTTGCTCTCTAAACGTTGACTCCCCTGTCTGGTACTAGGGTGCCAGAGCTCTCATGACCTCTGGGAGGCTCTTCATTCACTGTTTTCTAATTTATCAAGACTAAGGGGGTGAGGAGTGCTCAGATGTATCCTATGGAGGAGGAATTGCCTGTGTCAGCGTGAGAGGAGGGTTGCACAGGTGCTCCAGCCTTCACCTCCTTTTCTCCCAGTTTGGCCCTTATGCCCCCCACTTCCATATCACTCCTTGGGCTCCCCAGAGGAATAGAGGATGGAGTGCCTGGCCTCGCAGAGCTTAGAACCTGATTAGGGGAAAATGGGTGATAGAACATGAGAGCAAAAAATGTAAAACTGCCTGGTTAGAGTGCTTTGAGAAGTTTGAAGTTAATATGGGCTAGGGTGATAGGGTGGAGAGCAGGGCTTGGGGCCAGGATTTGAACTGGTAGGGGTGGGGAAAGGAACCATGGGAGCAGACAGTTGGATCCCATACAGAGACCCTCCTCCCTCTCCTTCTGCTTCATCCTGCTCCAAAGGTTCTGGGCGTATCTAGCCCATGAAACCCCAGCCAAGAGAGCTCACACTTGAGAGAAATAGACAAAGCCAGCTCCTACCCAGTATTGACATTCCTCCCCCGTCCTGGCCAGGGTCCAGAGAATGATCAGACATATACCTTCAATATTTTCTATGTGTGAGCAGATTGCCTACTACATGACCAATGGGTATCCAAGAACAAGTAAATGGAATTTAATATTATTGTCAAATAAAACTTATTAGTCTTGTATTTAATGATCTAGAGTTATTTTGCTATATGGCAATTACATAAATCATTCATATATAGCAGAAATAAGATTGTCGAGTGATTGTTTTATTTACCTTTTTGTAATTTTCCTCTCTATAGCAAATATATTTGCACTGAAATTTTCCCTGTCACTAATCCATTTAAGCCTCATCATGCTGCTGAGAGGAAGAGAAGTGGACTCTGGCTCTGGGGCAGTTTTAGTCTTGGATCATAGGGAGGGAGAGAAGAAAAGGGGAAGGGATGGTGGAATATACCTGTGACCGGGGAGAAGTAGGTAAGCACCAGGCTTCAAACACAACTGCTTGGGATGGAGGAAGAAGGAACTATGAGATGCTCTAGCTCTGCATCAGCTATAGCTACTACAACCATAAAGCACACCTGACACTCAGTGGACTAAAACTATGATTATTTATTCTTGCTCATGCGTCTATAGGACATTTAGGGATTCCTTGGGCTCAGAGTAGCTTGACTCCAAGCTGCAGGCGTGTTCAGGTCTGCTTAGTGGGCCTCTCAGGCGCCTTGGGCCAGCACATTAGCACAAGAGACAGGTAAGCAGAGACACGTGATGCTTTCCAGGGCCAGGGCCTGGAACTGGCACAATATTTCTTCTCCCAGCATTCAACTGGCCAAAATTGATGGAGCACATCAACCCACATATTCAGTAAAATTGGCATATCTCACAGGATCAAAAGAATTACATGATAAGAGCACCTCACCAATGATATTCTTTCCAAAGTCCCATAACCCCCATCTAATCATGAGAAAAATATAAGATTAACCCAGATTGTGGGACATTCTATGGGATAATCTGACTAATACTCTTCTAGATAGTCAGCGTTGTGAAAATCAAGGAGGGACTAAGAAACTCACAGACCAAAGGAGACCGAAAACTAAATGCAGCGTGGTGCCCTGGATTGGTTTCTGAAACAGAAAGAGGATACTGATGGAACACTGGTGAAACCTCAATAAAGTCTGGAGTTTGGTTTTTAAACCACACACGCACACACGCACACACGCACGCACGCACTCACGCACACAGGCACACACAGGCACCTTGTCGTCAAACTCCTAAGGGGAAAAAAAGGTTTTATCTTCAAAGCATCAACAATTAAACTGAGAACTCTCTTCTCAACAGAAAAAAATGGAAGCCAGAAGGCAATGAAAAGTGCTGAAAAAAAAAATCCATCAACTTTGAATTCCATACCTAGAATAGCCCGATGATTTTTAAAAATTATACACTGCTCGCAAGAGACACACTTAAAATCTAAGAACACAGAAAAGCTAAAAGCAAAAGGATAATACCATGCAAACTTGACCAAAAAAGCTGGTGGTGCTACCCTAAAATCAGACAAAGATTTTAAGGCATGAAGCACTACAAAAGATTAAGAGAGACATTTAATAAAGAATAAGAGTCAATTCAACAAAAAGATATCACAATCATAAATCTGCATGTACCCAATAACATACATTTAAACTATAAAGCAAAAACTGACAGAACTAAGTCTCCATAGCCATAGTGAAAGGATTTAACACGCCTTTCTCAATAGCTGATAGAACAAATAGACACACACACACACACACACACACACACACACACACACACACAATCAGTAGCAGTATAGAGGATCTGGACAAAACAATAAATGTGATCTCATTGAAATAGAACACTGTGACCTACAACAATTTACATTATTTTTAAGTACGAGTAAAATATGAAACTTCAGGTGATGGAAATCAAAGTACATTCTCTGACTACAATGAAATTAAACTATCAATAACAAAAAGATTACTAGAAGATCCCAACTACCTGGGAATTAAGCACTACATCTCAATAATTTACAGGTCAAAAAAATAAAAATAGAAGCTAGAAAATATATTGAACTGGTTAATAATATATGATATTGAAACTCATGGGATGCTAAAGCAATGCTTAGGAGGAAATTTATTGCCATGAAAAGCATATCTTAGAATGAAGCAAAAGCTAAAAATCATTTACATTTACATCTCATAAAGCTAGAGGAAGAACAGTAGGTCAATCCTAAAGAAAGTGAAAAGAAGGAAATAAGCGTAAGAATAGAAATCTGAGGTAGAAAGCCAACATACTAATTGATAAACCCCCAGAAAGACGGAGAGAGGACAAATTATCAATATCAGGAATAAAAAGGAAGACATTTCTACAGAGCCTACACACACTAAAAAGATAATAAAAAATATTATGTATTCACCAATAAATTGGCAATTTGGATAAAATAGAGACATTACTCAAAATTACAATTTGCAAATTTGACAAAAGAAATGGATATCCGGAGTAAGCTGATATATATTAAAGAAATTGAAAACATTATTTTCTTAATTAGACTAGCAACAAATCATCTTTTTTACTGTCTCCTAGTTACACATTTTCCAGAATATCATATAGTTAGAACTATATAGTATATAGCTTTTTCATATTGACTTTCTTCACTTAGCAATGTGCATTTAAGGTTCCTTCATGTCTTTTCATTTCATAGTTTATTTTTTTGTCGCTGAGTAATATTCCATTGTATTGATGTACCCAAGTTTGTTTATTCATTCACTTACTGAAGGACATCTTGGTTGATGCCAATTTTTGGCAATTATGAATAAATTACTATAAACATTCATGTGCTGATTTTTGTGTGGATATGTTTCCACCTCATTTGAGTAAATACCAAAAAGCACAATTACTCAATTATCTGGTATAAGTATACTTAGTTTAAAAAAAACAAAAACACCAAAAAGCACAATTACTCAATTATCTGGTATAAGTTTACTTAATTTAAAAAAAAAAACAAAAACAAATTTTCTTCCTAAGGAGCTGTGTCCTTTTTCATTCTTACCAAATGGATGAGAGTTCCTGTGGTTCCACATCTTCATCAGCATTTGGTGTTGTCACTGTCTTGGGTTTTATCTGTTCTAATGGATGTGTATAAGATCTCATTGTTCTTTTAATTTACAATTCCCTAATGACTATGATGTTGAGCGTTTTTTCATGTTTATTTGCCATGGTGTATCTCTTTGGCGAGGTGTCTGTTCAGATCTTTTGCCCATTTTTAATTGGGCTGTTTTTTCTTATCGTTGAATTTTAAGCTTTCTTTGTATATTTTGGATACTAGTTGTTGTTTTTTTTTTATCAGAGAAATGTTTTGCAAATGTTTTCTTCCAGTTTGTGGCTTCTCTTTTCATTCTCTTAACCTTTTGCAGAGCAGACAGTCTTAATTGTAATAAAGTCCAGTTTATCAATTTGTTCTCTTCTGGAAGCTTGGAGCTTCTTCTGGAGCCTGGAACATAAGGATCTGTCACCATCCTCAGACCACTCCCTGAGGTCCCTGACATCCAAGTCATGCCTCCTCCAGTGCAACAGCCCTCTTACCACCCTGGGGCAAGGAACATCCACAGTCTGCTCTAAGCAGAGCAGACAGAGGTTTCCAGCTGCTACACCTTCACACCTGCAGGGGATGAGTGTGGCCCCCCACCTGCTTGGTGCCTCTCCCAGGGCTCCAGGCTTCTTGTCCCTCACTGTCACACCAACCACACCTTCCGCTGCTGGGAGTTAGCTGTTGCCCTCAGAAGAGGGCTTCTTGGTTTTCCTGGGAAGAAGATGCTTCCTCCTTTCTCAAGTCTCTGAATCCCTCTATTTCCTCCCCCAAACCTACCTATAAAATCGGGTTCCCTTTACAACCCCTCTGGGGGCAAAGGCAGTGTGATAGAATTTCAATTTAAAATGGAACCAGAGAATATGAAATGGAAAATCGCACACATACACCATCGGGAAAACAAAACTTTAGAACTGAGAGACTGGTTTTTCATAAATGCCTGATTTACAAAAAAACTGGTAATATTGGAATTCCTTAAATGACAGGGAGTTGGTCAGGGGTTGCCTCATATCAACCTTGGGAAGTTTTGCTTGTGGTTTCCAGAGGCATGAACAAGAAATGACCCAGGTTGGGTTAATCTCACAAAATCAGCTGAATGGAGCTTTGTTTGTATAACTGGACTCATTTTGTCTACTCAGAGAATTTTTAAGGCTGGTCTCCATTTGTTTTTTATTTTAACAGACTCTATCTGAATTCTTCCCTTTTTACATTCCCTGCTCATAAATACAGCCTCCCCCAAATCCTCAAGGGACTCACCTGTAGCTTATTACAGTTTGCATGTCCCAAATTGCAATTCCTCTGCTATCACTGAATAAACTCATCTTTTTTGACAATTTTGAGCTTGTCTCTGTTTACCTTTTTATTTAGGTTGACGACAGGCAGGCGGCAGACTGGCCCTACCCATGCCACTTTAGTTCTGTTTGGTGCAGCAGGCACACTTGTGTCCCTGCGCAGACCACAGCCCCTCTGTGTTAGTCATCTCAGGTTGCCATGACAAAATACCATAGAGTGGGTGCCTTTAACACAGACATTTATTTTTCACAGTTCTGAAGGCTGGGATGTCCAAAATCAAGGTGCTGGCAGATTCGGTATCTGGTGAGACCTCCTCCTTGTTTACAGACAGCCACCTTCTCATTGTGTCTTTGCATGGTGGAAAGAGGAAGTTCTGGTCTCTTTTCTTCTTATAAGGACAGTAATCTCATCACAGGAGCTCCACCCTCATAATGTCACCTAAACTTAATTACCACCCCAGAGGCCCCATCTCCTAATACCATCATATTGGAGGTTCAACATATGAATGTTCAGAGGACACTGTAAATATATATGTATATATGTGTGTGTGTGTGTGTGCACGCACACGTGTGTAGAGAGAGAGGAGAGAGAGGTGGGAGGGGTTGTTTGGTTTTTTTTTTAATGCCTATAGCACCTGGTATTCCTAGGTGGTCTCCTATCCAACTACTAACCAGGCCTGACCCTGCTTAGTTTCCAAGATCAGACGAGATCGGGTACATTCAGGGTGGCATGGCCGTAGATGAGAAAGGGACTTTAAAATGGAGCCAGAGCTGCCATCCCAGAGGAACTGCTTTGCATGTCTTATTCCTCTTACTCTTCAAACCTTTGAAATATTATAACAGGGCAAAATAACCTTTGGTCTAGGCCCAAAGCAAACAACTGTAAAGATAACAAGAAAGCAGATATTATAACTACTAGACTGATGACTACCGAACTAAAAATTAAAAACATTATTTGGAATTAGTGTCACTATGTCAGCTTATCTGCATCAATAGAAATGCCTTTCTTCTACTGACTTCATTATTCCCCTCTTTCTCATAAATACCCCTTGCCTTTATCTCCCAATCAGAATGCTATTTGGGCTTCTGCCTGAACCAGTGCTTCCCAAGAAAAGTTATTCTTTTGACCTCATATAAATGCTTGTTGCCTCTCACTTTGGCCTTTTATTTTTAGGTTAGCAACACAGACATTCAGTCCATAACACAGTGAGTGTGTAGTCCCTGGAAGAGTGTCTGCGGCCACATCCATGTGTGTGCACCTCTCTCTGCACAGAATGAGTAGGAAGAGACAGTGTCCATTTGGGAAATCTCAGAAATTCAAAGCTGGAAGGCTGAGCTTCCTAGTCGTTGTTGCAACCCAACCAGGAAATTGCCACTGAATGTCAAGTTAGCACAAAATGAGATATTAGCAAACACTTTATAGCACTTACTGTACACATGCCAAGTTCTGTCTCTGTGCTTTGCATGCTTATGTCATCTCACTCATGCCTCCCAACAGCAATGAGGCAGGTGGTATTATGCTCCCATTTTACAGATGGAAAAACTGAGACAAGGTAAGGAGTTTGCCCAAGATCACAGAAATAGCAAAAAGGGGAGGCCAGGATTCAAGCCCAGGCACTGGGGTCCCAGAGTCCCTAAGCTATGCTGCTCCCTCAACTCCCTAATGTGAGTAGTGGGGAAACCAAGGCCCAGAAAAGTAAAGTTCACACAGGTATTGAAGAATGATGGCTTTATTTTAATAGAATTCTGCAGGAGCTCTGACTAAGCTGGAAGCTACACTATTCCCGCCTCCTCAGGAATGGTGGAGGTGGGGGAGGGAAGATGTGTGTGTAGCGGCGGGGCTGGGGATGGGGGCAGGTGGGGATGGGTAGGGATGGGGGAGGGGAGTAGTTGGAAGAGGACAGGAAAGCTGGGCCAGAATGGACTGGCAAAGTTCCAGGCAAGTCTGACTGTCCACTACTGAGGGGAGGCAGTCAGGAAGGAAGCCCTAAGTGAACATCGTTCCAGGCCCAAGAACTGGCCCAAGGTGAGTCCCCTGAGACTCCTGGAGATAGGAAAGTAGAAGGGAAGCAGCCCTACCCATTCCCCGAACCCCAACCCACACCCCGCACACCCAAGCAAAGAGACGTTTTGTCACGAGGACCAGAGGCCTTCTCTGAGCAAACTGTAACACCAAGTCTCTGAGGCCAGAACCAAAATTGTCTGGAAGCTGAGAAAGTTGGCAAGGGCTTTGCAGACACCCTCTCCAATCCCTCTGGTTACAGATGAGGAAATTGATACCCAGAGAGGAGGAGGGCCTATGCAGCTAAAAGCATGCAAGGATGAGAGCCCGGCCAGGTCGCTTGTTCCCCGCTTTTAGGGTATGTCTGTGTGTGTAAGCACGTATGTGTACATGTGCAAGGGACAGCGTGTTAGGCAATTTGCATAGATAATAAAGGGTTGGGATATTTCAGTTTTCTCACTGATCTCTTAGTCGACTCCCAGCCTTCTTGATCTGCTGGCCAGTCCTTCTTCTTGGTGGGAATTCATTTGCAAGAGGAGAGCAGTGACTGTAATGGGTATTTTATACAGACGAGAGGCTTCAGCGCCTCCTTTGAATTCTGGGAAGCTTGCAGACTTCCTCCCAAGCTCAGCTTCTCCAGCTCCAGGAGAAACCTACAGTATTAGGGAGGTAAAGACATAGGGCTGAGGAAGAGAAGGAGGGTCCACATGGCCTCCCTTTCTAGGCTGACCTGAGAACAGCGGAAGCAAGGGGAGACCAGGCCCTGTGCTCCATGGCAATCCCAAGTTCTCTCTGTCCCTCATCCAGTTCCAGAGTGGCCTGAGGGTACAAGGAGTTTGGGAATGGGGCAGGTGCATCTGCAAAAAGAAGCAGTGGCGGGGGGCAAGAAGGATGTTCACAAGGTTTTCTTCACCAACTTGAAGGTCATCTTATGGAAGGGAGTGGGCTGATTTTCTCTGTATCTTTCCATTCTTGACCCAAGTAAAGGTATTACTACTCCAGAAGATATAGACATTTGTATTTAAGAAAAGAATGTGGTTGTTCTGTAAGTACTGATACATAATGATCTCAAAAGACACTAAGCTACTTGAAGAACAGTTTGTATAAATCACCCCCAGATACCGACTGTGGTTATCACTGGGTGGGGAGAGAAAAGAAACTGTCAACCCCAAGAAAGAATATACCTGCCAAGAAGGACTCTTTTTGTTTAACTGGGCTTAAATTCATAACCAGAGACTAATAGCCATTGTTTACAGAGGTCCCTCATGCACACTGCATTCAAGGGATAGCCACAGACTGAGCTGTCAGCCTCCTGCACTCTTTTTCTTTGGTCTGTGCTAACCCTCGGAAGAGAGCTCCTAGGAGAGAAATTTAACCAATGGGCTGAAGACCTGCCCCATCCAATCAGGGCTGCACAACTATTCCTTATTTGCATATTTGACCAATCAGAATGTATAGAGCAGACCAATCAAGACAGTGCTATTTGAGCCAATAAACTCGGTGAATTTAGATTCTTCATCTGCATGAAAATGGACCAGTGAGGGACGGGTGCTGGAACTTTTTTTTACATAAGCCAGCCTACTCTGTGCCTTGGAGGTGGACCTGGCTATTTTTGCAAACTGATCTCTAACACCTGAGGCACCTTGCTTGCGCTGTCTCAGCCCAACTGTTTCATAATTGACCGGTATCACAGTTGAGCTGTTTCAGCCAAGTCGTTCCACAGCCAAGCTGTTTAACTATTGAGCAGTTTTCACTGAAAAAGCTCTTACCCTAACCTCAGCCCAAATTGGGAATTTCTGTTGTTGGACTGGCAGCAATGATCTTTGGTTGACAAAACTGGGGAGGGTAAAGAGGGAGCTCTCTTTTTTACTCTATGTATTGCTATAATGTTTGAGAGTTTTTAACGATGAAAATGTATTTATGAATTACGTAATTTTTTTAAACACTGAAATTTAAAAAAAAAAGTCGATGGTGTTTAAAATCAAAACACCTCCCTACGAAATGAGAAGAGTGGCTAAAAGCGTGAGCAGATGGATATAAATCACAAATCTGCTTTCCATGACTATCACCCCAGTTAGTTCTAATTCTACGTGCTTGCACACCGCACAGACAACACTGTTGGAAGAATGGAAAATTCCCAGCATGTGTACTGTTCCTTCCTTCCCACATTCACAACAGATAGTACTAGTTGCTAAAAAGTTCCTAGGTGATGCCGGTGCTACTGCTCCAGGAACCACACTTTGCTAATCACTGGTTTAGAGTATGACTTTGTCCTGCTGCCCCTGCTTCCCTGGGCCATGTGTGTGAGAACTGGAGGGAATTCACTAGAAGCAGAGGTGCCCATCAGGTGGGTACCAGTCATGTCACTGCCTTGGTCTTACTAGCGTGGAGTTGAGAGCCAAGACTTGTGGGCCAGGCTTCAGGCTGGCTCATCCTGCAGCTCCTCCCTGCAATGCTGTGGGAAGACCCTGGACTGGGTGTTTTCTGGTTCAAGTTCCAATACCACTGGTTATTTGAGCCTTTAAACTCTAGTTTACCCATCTCTATATTTGTCCCTTACTCATGAGGTGATGGTATAAATTAAGTAAATTGTATTTTGATAACAGACGTTTTCTGGTTTATCACTTCACACAGCTTTCTAAGAATGGGATCTGTCAGCCAGAGAGCCATTCGTTTTGAGGTATTGATAATGAATTTGGAATATAAAAACTGAAGTAAGGATTAGAATGGAGTTGAAGTGCTCTGAATGCACTTCAAAAGACTCTGATATGCCTGAAAAAATATGGGTGGGAGGAGCCAGGAGTTAGTGAGTTGGGGTCACTTGGGAAGAAAAGTGAAAGGGAAAAAACCCTCTACCCTATCCTAGCCTACCAGTCCAATGGCATGGAATGGAGGAAGGGTGTTCAGACAACAAAATATCTGCATAGGATTTGTACACTCCTTTCCTTTTTCATCCTCCTCACCCCTTCAATGGATTCTTTCATAAAATCTACATTATTTGGTATTTTCTGAATATATTCTTTAGAAAACTCAAAGAGATGATGAATTCTGCATCTGCTGCTGAATAATCCCAGAGACAACTCCCAGAGAAGGTGAGACTGGAGCAAGGACACAAGTGACCCTGGGTTTCTTGTATTCAAAGCAAGTACTTTCCTGACTCCAATATCCTGGTCCTCCAGATGCCAGCACTGGTTCCCCTGCCACCACTGCTTTGTTCACAATTGCCAGAGGATTTCATTTTTGTTTAAAGCTCTCAGGTGCTTTGTAATAGGAAAATAGATAAGAAGTATTTTTCTAAATAGAAGGGACTGGAGGGGCTCTCCTGGAAAGAGTTATGAAGACAGAATAGAAACAGTCTATTGTCTGCAGAAAAGACCAGTAACTTCATAGCTCCACGGCAAGTTACGTGAGCAGACTTTCCAATGTCCAGGCTGAGACAGAGGAACCTGAGAAGAAACCTCAGGTCCTTCTTGCAGGGCTCAGCTCTGGAGCTGTCCACAGGCACCAAGCAGCCCCCTCCATGGCTACCACACCCAGTGCAGTTACAGTCATAGCAGCCAATGATAAGAGGAGCAGTACAGCCACAAGAGGCGACATCAGCTTGTGATTTCCGATTCAGTTAGGCCAAAGCTGATAAGGAGAGGGGGCTGTCCATGATGGCCACACTGCCTGGCTGCCGCTGAGTGCCGAGCCTTCAGGGGCTAAGTTCTTGGTCCACATTCATTTCACTCATTTATGCCTTTCTTTCTCATCCATCCATCTACCCATCCACTCATCCACTCATTCATCCACTTGCTTTATTTAACGAGTCAAGCATTCTTTTAACATTCTTTTATCCGGTGATGAGTGGAATAATGAGTAAGACCTACTCTCTGCTTCCCCAAAACTTACTGTGGAAGGGCAGAGGGTCACGGCAAGCATGTGACCTGAGAACACTAATACAAAGATGCAAGATAGATAGAATGTGATCGCTGTCACGTTCTATAGGCAGAGAGGGGGACCGAAAAGTACATATGGGAAGGAAGCAGAGACATAGAGTAAATTATTTAAATTTCTTGACTATATTTTTTTTCAAATGTCCTTAGGACTGCTGGGAAATGAAGGGGATGAAATAGAACACATTCAAGCCCTTGCAAAAATAGTGACGTCTCCTTTGGCTGCAAGCGACAGAAACCCAACTCAAACAGGCTTAATTTAAAAAAGGGAGTAAATTTATTGGATCATTTAGTTGAACAATTTAAGAGTAGATCTAGGCATCAGAGTTTTGAGCATAGCTGAATCCAGATGTTCCAACAATGCTGTCAGCCATATATCTCTCTCCATTTACCCATTAAGCCAAATCAACAACAGCATAGTCTGTGAGCTTTACAGAGGTCTAGAAATGTTTTCGCAGGGTCCCAAAATATTGCTTGGCTTAAAAATGTGAGAAAAAAAAAGAATATGACAAACTAGCAACATGTCATCTTGGAGGTAATCTGCTCCCTAGCACTGCTCTCTCCTAAGTGTCAAGGTCAGCGAACGCCTTTTCTTCTTTTGCATCTGTGTCCTCTCTGCAATCTGACAGCGTTGACTCTCATTTCCTTGACACTCTCTCCTCCTCCAGCTTCTGCAGCACTCCATTTTTCTTCCTGCCTTTCTGACTTCTTTTTTGGTCTTCTCTGCTAGACAAAGGATGATTAGGGGTAGACCAGAAGGGTTGGGAAGAGAATCCCACAGCACAGGTGAAGGCTTGGATCACTGAGGAGTGGTAGTCATTCAGGACTTCTGGGAGGGGTCAGAGTGAGGGGTAAAGCCTGAGGTTGGAGATTAAGGAAGAACCAGATCAAGAAGTTCCTTGCAAGTCACAGTAAGGAGTTTGTTTGGCAGTTCTCTTGAAAGTAATAGGGAGCTATTGAAGGTGTAATGTCATCAGATTGTGTTTCGCGATCAGAAAAAGACCTTTGGCTGTGAGGTGGAGGCAGCATTAGAGGGAGACATCAGGCTATTGCTGTACCTTAGGAGAAAGACAATGGTGGCTTGATGAAGCAGGGACAGGTGGGAAAAGGGGGTAGATTCACAAGTTATTAACCGGATGTGGTGCTGTTTAGATGTAATTGGTGAGGGAGCCAGGGGTGTTAAGGATGATAATCAGGCTTCTAATTCTGAGGTGAGGAGGAGAAAAGTGGGTTTAGAGGGGAAGATAATGAGCTGGGTTCATATACATTGAGTCAGAGGTGCTTGGATGAGCTTGGTTCGTACACATTGAGTTGGAGGTGCTTGAGGACCATCTGGCTGACAATGTTCAGAGGTGGGGATGGTTGGTAAGCTTGGAAGAGAGGTCAGGGCTCCCTGCATCACTGCCCAGTCATTATCAGGGGGGACCCTGTAGAGGCCCTGCTCCTGCCTGATTAGAATAGGGAAAATCCAGTGACCGTGGGTGACCACAAATGCTTCTCTCAGAGCAATCTCACAGCAGGATGTGTTCTGGGAGGAGCTTTGAGGCCCTTGTGGAAGGGGAAGGAAGAGGAGGGGACAGAGCTGGGCCTGGGCTTTTCTCTGCAGATCTGGAGACTGCAGTTGAGACTGAAAACATCAGTGTGGGCTCCTCTAAGATACTGGGTTCTCTGGGACTGGCAACCTCCCTGGCAGGACTGTGGTGAACTAATTGGCTAAAGGACTTGGGAAGCAAGCGGCAGCAGCTGAGCCAAGGTAGGGGCTTACTGGGGTGGGGTTTCCCGGGAAGGAGCTGGGAAAAATGGATCTGAGCAGAGTAGATGGGGGTGACTGGAGAAAGGATGCTGGAAGGGGATCCTGTGAAGGGCTGAAACACCTCCAGCTCTTATGAACATAAGGCCTATCCTTTCTGAGAAGGATTACCCAGATCTGGTGACTACTAGGACTGCTCTGCAAAGTTTAGATTGTTCAGCCCATTTCCACAAGAAGAAAGGACACAGGACCCTGTGAGAAGGCTTCTCCTTTCTTCTTCATATCCTACAAATGCCAATAATAATAAGACTAATTATACGTGCCTGGTGCTGTGGAGTGCACCCATTGGATTCTCACGAACAATTGGAGGTAGACTGGGCACGTGTTTTAATGCTCATTTTATGGGTTGGGTGGCTGAGGCTTAGAGAGATGAAGCAACTTGCCAAAGATTGCAGAGTGGGTAAGCAAGGCATAGGACTCAGAATGAACCTTCTAGGTCCCCTTCTGTACCCCATTAGGGACATCATCTCTCCATCCCTCTCCTGGAGAATTTGGAGACAGTCACACTGGTCTGGACTTTCACTCCACACACATGGATTGAACATCTTCTACATGTGCAGCCAACGCCAGAGTCCAACCAAGGCCAGGTCTCTTCCCTTGAGAAGCTGACCGACAAACACAGAAAGTAAAATGTGCCAGGGCCCTGGGTGAGGTGGTGTGCGAAGGCAGAGAGACCTTTGGGTGCAGGATCAGGGAGGACTCTGCGAAAAGTGTATCTGAGACTTGAGGGAAGTGGAGGGTTAGTGTGTAGACATGAGGCAACAGGCATCCAGAGCAAAATGTGCAAACCCATGGAGTAGGAAAGTGGGTGTGAAAGTTGACGTTAAAGGAAAGAACAGCTAGATTTGGCTGCTGAAGCATGGAGTTTATGGAGGACTTACAGGTGTGGGCCTGTTCCATTCATTTTGCTCTAAGTGGTTTTCGAATATCACTTCATTTAGTCTTCATAGCAATCCTATGAGATAGGTGCTAGTATTAGGTCTCCTTTAAAGATAGGGAAACTGACCCCTCAAAAAAGAGTGCTGATTATTATGTGATGTGATAGAAGTGTTAGCTAAAGCTATGGTGGTAATCATATTGGAATATATAAATGGATTAAATCAATGTGTACATCTTGAACTTAGGCAATAATATGTCAACTATATATTGATAAAAATTAAGTAAATAAATAAATATTGATTAAACTAAAAAAAAGGTAGGGAAACTGAGGCACAAAGTTTTTAAACAACCCAAGTTGCCATAGCAACAGAGAGAGTTGAACCCAGGCTGTCCAGCACCAAATGCCACCTGCCAGGCCACTTTGCCACACAGCCTCTCACCAGGGCCTGCCACTTACCTCTGTTATCTCTCGTTACCCAAGAGAGCTCCTGGACTGACATGGTGGACATGAATGCCAGGCTGTGGTCATCGCCATCTGGTCCCCAAAGCTTCCCAGTCTGCTTGTGGGCCTTGTCAGATTCCTCCCAGACTCCCTGCCCCCTGGAACAATGCTCCCCAGACTGGCTCTCCAATATCCAGGTGTTTCCTTCCCAGCCAGTAGCAGATGTAGAGGAGGAAACAGGCCTGCTCCATCTATAGGAGACAGCCACAGGGGAGCAGGGCCCTCACTTCCCTGACCCTGAAGGATCTGGAAAGCCCAAGTGGGCTCCTTGGTATGAGGGTTGAGGGTTGAGGGTTGAGGGAGCCTTCTCAGAACTCCGAGTTCTGCATTTCCATTCCTTTTTCCCCTCACTGTGAGTCCACTCATCAATATTTTAAACCAGAGAACCAGATGGCAAGTCTGGCAAGTTTGACCACTTCCATGGATAGAAAAGATCAGAGTACTGGAAATAGCATCTGCCCCTGAAACCCTAGGGGTGTGAAGCAGCACATGTGGGTGGAGAGGAAAGCAGACTGATATGGGGAGCTGGGGAAGTGGCAGGCTCAGAAGGTCCCTTCTCTCTGTGCCAAAGTGGTGAGTGGAGAACAGGAAAGAGGCAGAAGTGTGGTCCTCAGAAACTCCGTGTTTTATTCCTAGGTTTTAGTCCAAAAGGGGCAGCCACGGGAAAGTCTGGGTGGTGGTTCTGCTATCTGAACAGCCTGTCCTAGGAGCCAGCGATGGGGGGATTGAGGTGCAGGGGTGAGCAGGGGATCATCAGCACCTGGGATCTTCTCTGTGAAACACTGATTCTGAGCCAGGCGTCTTCACATCCTCCTCCAAACCCTGCTTTCTTCAGTCCTTACTCTAGCCAGAAGCCTTCCCCATGTTCTTATACCAACTTATGGGCAGCAGCAACTGTGAGCACACCCCCGTCGGCTTCTTCCTGCTGTGTCCCATAGAGCCTCTCCTATGGTCTTGGGCCTACTTTACCCCAAGGGCAAAGTGTGTTTGCACCTGCCCTGAGGACTGTTCATTACAAATGTTCTGTATTTAGGGAGGAATGCCCTCTGAATCCCAATTTATTCATTCACTCATTCATTTCACTCATTATTTTTCTCTGGTCTCATCCCTCTGTTAAGAACTGTGAAGGGTCCGAAATTTTACCCCACTCGTAACTAACAAGTTAGCCTGCCACAGTTTCAAGGACACTGGCAAAAACACAAGACTCTTGAAGGCAGAAGCATGAGACTCTAAGGTCAGAGTCAAAGGACTTTATTACTCACAGCACAACCAGCAGCATGAGTATTATGGATAGAAAAGATGATTCCCCTTGCCCCGCAAGTTCCATGGGGGCAGCACTGAGGTGGAGCCAAGTGGATGCTGTGTGTCACAACTGAGGAGCCCTGAACTTAGGAAACCCAGTTTTCACAATGGGCTGCCAGCAAATCTGCCCAACATTTGCCCTGGAAAGAGATGTTGTCTCCATTATACTAGATGGCAAATAAATTTGCCCTCTACCCTGGAGGGAGGCACTATGTCTCTTCCAAGGCTGTTCACCATACAAACCTTCTTGAAGAGATGATCTGGAACAAAAGCTCACAAGGTATGCACAAACCTGTGTAGAATTGTCTGCCAACACCCTCCTACTGTCCCCTTGCTATTGCGCCCCAGCTGCATTGTCCCTTGAAAACCTCAGACGCCTCACATCTCAGTGCTTGGCTGCATGCTCCCTTTGCCTGGAATGTGTTTCCTGCATATATTGCCCAGCTTGCTCCCTTTCGCCTACAGCTTTCTACTCAGATGTAACCTCTTCAGTGAGACCTCCCTGATCGCCCTTTTAAAAACCATACTCCCCAACTCTGGAATCCCACATTCCCCTTCTCAGCCTTATTCTTATAGCAGTGATCATCATCTACTATACAATTTAATGACTGAGTTTGTCCCCTCACTACATACCCACTGGAGTGCAACTTTTATGAGAGCAGGTGTCTATTTTAAGTTATTGCCATGTCTCCATTACCTAGAACAGTATCTGACATATAGAAAGGGCTCAATAGATATTCATTGACTGGATGAAGGAACCCATCCATTTATTTATGTGGTCTTCTATTGAAGACCTAGTTTTCCTACCTCATGCCTGTAGGACAGTATCTAGCATATAATAAGGCTCAATAACTATTGAACAAATGAAATTGAAGGAATGCTATGGGCAGTGTAGGCTGAGAGGCCTCAGTGTGGTGACCGTAAGGCTTTTCCCAGGTTTAGGAATTTGCCCCTTGGCCACTTTCCACACTGTCTATGCCAGGTGCTGGAATCTTCCTGACTGGTTGCAGAGGCTTGTATATTTCTTTCCTGTGATATTACATTCTTGCTCTGACTGGGGAAACTGGGAGAGAGCAGGGCATATGAACTGAGCTCTGATGTGCCATTTGCTTGGTCAGTGGCACAAAAGCGGCAGTCAAACACTGTAGCAAGGTGGGGCCTGAGACAGATTCCCATGCACAGGTGGCAAAGGTGGCCACCAGGTGAATGTGGCAGAGCACGATGTCTGTGTCCCAGTTCCCATGAAATATCTGTCTCCTTTGCCATTACTCTGAGCATCAACATAATGTTTCCTATGCCATTTGTCCTACCAGCTGCACCTGACGGACTTGTTTCTGCTCCCCAGCCTGAGAGCAGCTTGGCAACACTGACCTGATCTTGTCTTCATGAGTGCCTGATAGTCGTTCATTCAATATTTATTGAGGGCCTTTGATGGGAGGTAAACAATGTCAGGTAACGGGGACACAGATGTGAATGTAACAGAGTCGTGTCCTCATGGAGCCTGCATTCTAGCGGAGGCAGCCAGACATATTACGTCAGGTGCTATGGAGAAGGAGAGAGGTGCCCCATAAGTGTTTGTCGAATGACTCACATGGGCACTGTGGGCCAACCCCAATGTCCAGCTCACATCGGGCATTCTGTAACTAACTCTCTTCTTTGAGAACTAGGACTTCAGCTACAGTATAGCTTATGGATTGCAGTCTTGTCTGCCTCCAAAAGCCCAGCAGGGTGCGTGGCTGATGCTATAGACAAGGTGATAATGGAAGATGCAGTACAGTAGAAAGGGCGGGTGCTGAAGCCCTGGTGGGTGCATGGTCCTTCTATAGGGCAGCTGCAGTTCCATGCCCCCTGATGGTTGCTGCATGAGTCATGGGCCTGGTGTTACCAGATCTTCTAGTTATTCCTTTTAAATAAAAGCTGGGAGTCAATTTTTATGTGAAATATGACTTCTAAATGTTGGCTGCAGATTCAAATCTTCTAACACTATGGGTTCTTCTCGGGAAGGGAACTGATGGACCAAAGGAGGGGTGAGAAGGATGCTTGCTTTTCACTGTATAAGCCACTTGTACCTTTTAGATGTTTACTATAGGCACAGTTTTTAATGTGAAAAGTGAATTTTAACAATATGCTAGGCAGAGCATGTCTCTGGTCTCCCGTGTGAAATGGGTGTGTTGTCAGCATGTTGTGAATATCAAGTCCGTATGAACGAGAGTGTGCTGGTCATGGGCTGGGAGTGTGGCAAGCAGGGCTGGTAGACCCATGTCTCACTTATTTATCTCTAAACTCTTGGGCCCTGCACAATTTCTGTCACATGGATGCTCTTTGTTCTATAGATGCTCTTTGATTTATTCAGCAACCTGTCACTCAAAACACTGCCAGAAACTAGAAAAAGAGCCAGAGGGCCTCTGAGCAGCTTAAATAGATGTTCCAAGTCTGTGAATGGAAGTTTCACACTCTTTGCATAGATAGGTTTCAAAGTCTTTGTTTCGTACAAGACAATCCCATGTGCTTCTCTGGCTTCTCAGCCTTCTGCAAATTGGCAGTTGGGTGGAAGAACAGAGATGGCTGAGACAGGGCTCCAGCCAGAGGGGCCTGTGTGCAAATTAGAAAGAAGCATCCCCTCCGAGCAGACAAGTTATAGCAAGTGCCTCTTTGGACAAATGAATTAAAAAACCTAGTCCTCCCTGGCTCAGTAAATTATCAAAAGGCCAATGAAATGGTGGGCTGGACGGCAGGCCCCATTCACTCACCATGTTCAAGGTGCAGCCCCCACTGCTGAAACAGGAATCATACATGAGAATTCAGAAAGGAGCCATGCAGTGTAGGATAGAGACTTCCTTTACCTACCAGTAGCTCCTGCCATCTTCACCGTGTTATTGCATGGTACATGCAGTCAGCTCCTATGAGATTTGTCGAGAAAATCTTCAGAGGCATGTTTGAGTGCTTAAATGGGCAAGCTTTATTTCCTAAGAAACTTGTGTCATCCTGAAATGAAGACAAATGAAATGCTGATGCATTTTGAGAATGACCTAGGTTCTGCTTGTTTCCATTTCCTGTCACAATGAAAGCTTGTCCCCTGATGTTCACCCCAACACCGGTGTGGTCAGCAGCCCCAAAGGACAGAAAATAGATTACAGAGGTCCCTGCAGAGGAGCAAGGAGGTGGCACAAAGAATCCCCAGCACCTGCACAAATATATACAAGCATCGAATAAGTGTTTGATGAATAAATGAGTGAGCAACTGAATGAATAGACAAATACATAAGGAGGCTTTCTGACACTGATTGTTTAAGCTTTTAAAAATTTTATTTTCAATGAAAAATCAGCTCAGGACACCTCAACTTTACACAGTAAGTCTGAGACACACACTCTTTTTTAATCTATGTCTTTGTGGCTTTTTTTCTTTCAAGGCTGCTCAATTGTTCATTATTAGCTGATTCCGCCTGGACAGAGTTCACCCATGTGCTCATTTTACTTGACTAAGTCAGAGGGTACTTGGTGAGGTTTGGAGGGAGAAAGGAGGGGTATGGAGGGCAAAGGGGGTGGCCATGATCACATACCCCAGATTGAGATATGAGCTCTAGCCCTGGTTTCCTCATTCATTGGCCATGTGACTTCTGGCAGACACTTCACCTTTGTTCATTCATCACATATTTCTCCAAAATATATATTCATTGTCTACTGGATGCCAGTACTGCTCTAGGTGCTGGACATGCTGTAGTGAATAAGGCATACCAGAATCCAGTGTTTGTGGAGCTCACTTTCTAATAAGTTGCCAAAAAAAACCCTAACAAATACACAGGAAAATTTCTGATACTGATAAATGCTATGAATAAAATTAAAAAGTATGCCAAAGCGTGACCGGAAGAGCTATTTTAGATAGATAGGTCAGGAAAGTCCTCTCTAAGGAAATGACATTTAAAATGAGATCTGAATGTTGAGAAGAAGCCAGCCGTGAGGAAGCTGGGGGAAATGTATTCTAGGCAGGATATGCAAAGGCCCTGAAATACGACTGAATTTGGCAAGTTGGAGCAGCACAAAGAGCCATGAGGCGAGAGCCTGGTGAGCCAAAGGGAGAGGAGAGTGAGACAAGGCTCGGAGAGGTGCACTGGGGACAGACCAGGCAAAAAGTAGGCAGACCGAGGATTGCGGAGTTTACTATAAGATCTAAGAGAAGCAACTGGAGGTTTTTAATCAGGAACCGAATCATAGTGAGGAAGAGTGGAAGTTGAGAGAACTGCTGGGGGCACTGCCATAATCTGAGCACGAGATGATGGTGGCTTGAACCCAGTGTGGGCAGTGGGGTTGGAGTGGAGGTTATTAAGATCGTTCTTCATAGCCACACAGTTAATAGAGGGGACCTGGGAACCCGACTTTCCGGGTCCCACTTGGGAAGATTCTCTCGGCTTCCTTCCACCACTGGATTGTGGGTCAGGGCCCAGATCTGCCCTGTCACCACTGCCTATCCACCTTGCGTGGTGGTTGTAACCACACGGCGTTGCCATTTTCCAGCTCCACTCCCCAGACTGGGAACACCCCACTGTCAGCCATAGTCTTTCAATTACAGTTGAATTTTTACGTTTGAATTTTCATAGCTCATTCAGATTTCAGTGTCTTACCACAAAAACATGCCACACAAGGAGCGTTTTTAGAGAGAACAAATTGTGTGAATGCTTGAATGCTTGACATATTCCTTTCTTTAGCAGAGTTTTGGGTCCCTGATCTCTATGTCCAGCCCTTTATCAAAATGTTGCCATCAAATCGTCTGACATTTTATCTGGTGCTTTTGAGTGTCCATCTCACAAACAAAGGAGGAGGCTGCCGCTCAGAGAGAGCCACGCAAGTGAGGATGGGATTAGAGAGCCGGAACTAGAATCCAGTTCTTCCGATTCCAGTCGGTCACGGTCAGCCTCACAGCTCAGCAGTCCCAGGTGCCCAGGAAGTGAGAGAAGAGAAATTATTTTAATAGTTTTATTGTTTCTCCCTCCCCCATTTTAAGTTACACACAGTGCAATGCAATGGCAGTGTTTTTAAGTTGCGTGGTGGGCTCGCAGGTGTCCATTTTATTGCTGTTTCCCAACTTACATATACCTTAGCTCTCTCAATTCTGTGCCATCTGTTATGCAATAAAGTCAAACATACTCAATATTAAGAAATCAGAAGATGTAGAAATGTATTAAAACGAAAATTTCCTATAACCCCATCAAAAGTGGTAATTTTCTTTGTAGCTTAATGTGTATCATTACAAGATAAGGGACTCTTATACACACATACAAATAAATACAAGTAAAACTGGAGAAATTTGGATAAAATTGTATCAATGTCAATACCCTGGTTATAATATTATTCTGTAGTTTCACAAGATGTTACCATTGGGGGGAAGTGGGTGAAGGATACACAGGGTCTCTCTCGTTTTCCTTCTTATACCTGCATGTAAATCAACAGTATCTCAAAATTTAACGTTTAATTTAAAAAACAGCTCTTTTTTAAAACATAACATCAATACTATTACCTCCCTTCCCCCCAAATTTCTGTAGTGTTCAAATTCCCAATTGCCTCTAGTATAATAGTTTTTTTTTTTTTTGTAATAGTTTGAATTGAGATCCAAAGTTCACACATTCACTTGGTTGATAATGTCACTAAATCCTTGTTAATCTGCACCCTACCCATTTATCTTTCTGTCTCCCCTTACCACCACTATCCCATCTTCCTTGCAATTTATTTGTTAAAGAAAACAGCATCCTGTATAGTTTCTCAGAGTCTGTATTTCTCATCCTGGCAGTATGCATTAGTATGTTCTGCATTTCCTATAAATTGATAATTGGCTGTAAAGGCTTATTTGCTTTTAGGATATGTAAAATTATGAGGAAGTTTAAAAAAACAAAATGGTTATAAAGGGTGTATATTGAAATATTAGCACCTTCCCACCCTGGTTCCTTGGGTGTCTTCCCAGAGGCAGCTAGCATCTTGTGTGTAAATGATCTGGTTTATAAAGCTGTGAGAGTACAATTGAATGAGCATTCTGTTGTTTTTTGTTTGTTTTTTTTTGTAAATTCTAAAATTGGTAAAAACTTTTTAAGCATATAAACACAGGAGATGTGGCCCTCTCTTTAAAAAAGATACTTTACTTTTTTATTTTTAAAATTTATATGCAACGAAATGGGCTGTTTTTGCAATACAATTCTATGAGTTTCAACACATGTGTAGATAGATTTACGTGACCATCACCAAATTCAGGATATAGAGCAGTTTCATCACCCCCAAAATTCTTTCTTGCCCCTCTGTAGTCAATCCCTCTCTTTACCCCAATCCCTTACAATCACTGATCTATTTTCTGACCCTACAGTTTTTCCTCTTCTAGAATGTCATGTAAATGGAAGCGTACAGCAGGTAACCTTTTGAGTCTGGCTTCTTTTATTCAGCATAATGTCTTTGAGAGTCACACATGTCGTTGCTTGTATCCATAGTTCATCTCTTTTTATTGCCAAGTATGCCACCATATGGATGTATCACAGTTTGCTTCTCCATGCACCCGTTGAAGGCATTGGATAATATCCAGTGTGAGGCAACTATAAATAGAGCTGCTGTACATATCTATGAACAGGTTTTTGTGTGAATGAAAGTTTTCATTGCTCTAGAGGAAATAGTTGAGAGTAGAATTGCAGGATCATATAGTAAGTAATATTTAACTCTAAGAGAAATTGCCAAACTTTTTTCCAGAATGGCTGGGCCATTTTGCATTCCCACCTGTAATATATGAGAGTTTCAGGTCCTAAACATCCTCTCCACCACTTTGTATTGTCTTCTTTTCAATTTTAGTCATTCCGATAGGTGGTATGTCATGATTTTAGTCTGTATTTCCCTGATGGCTAATAACATGCATTTTTTCTTGTGCTTCTTTGCCATTCACACATCTTTTTGGATGAGCTATCTGTTTAAATATTTTGCCATTTGAGGATATTATTGGTTTTCTTACTATTGAGTTTTGAGAGTTTTTTAGATATTCTGGATACAAGTTCTTTGTCAAACACATGATTTGAAAATATTTTTTCCAAGTCTGTACTTTGTCTTTTCATTTTCTTAAAGGTAAAAACCAAAGTTTTTAATTTTAGTGAAATCCAATTTATCAGTTTTTTTCTTTTATGGATCATGCTTTTGGTGCTATATCTAAAAACTCTTTTCCTGACCCAAGATCATCAAGACTTATTCTTATGTTTTCTTCTACAAGTTTATAGTTTTAGATTTTACATTCAAATCTGTGATACATTTTGAGTTCATTTTGGTTTCAGGTGTGAGATTTAAGTTGAGATTCTTCCTTCCTTCCTTCCTTCCTTCCTTCCTTCCTTCCTTCCTGCAGATTCTGACTTCCTTCCTTCCTTCCTTCCTTCCTTCCTTCCTTCCTTCCTTCCTTCCTTCTTTCTTCCCCTCCTTCCTTCCTGCCTTCCTTTTTGCATATCAATGATCAACTCTTCCAATATCATTTGTTGAAAAGACCATTCTTTCTCCATTTACTTGTTTTTGCAACTTTGTCAAAAATCAGTTGCCATATCTATATGGGTCTATTTCTGAACGCTCTGTTCAATTGATCTGTGTCTTGATCTGTGCCTAATTCTTTACTAGTAACTTTATAATAATTCTTAAAATGGAGATGAGTCCTCAAATGCTTTTTTCTTAAATTGTTTGGCTATTCCATTTCCTTATAAATTTTAGAATTTGCTTATCTGTACCTACAAAAAAACACTGCTGGTAATTTTATTGGAATTATATTAAATCTATAAATCAATTTGGAGAGAACTGACATCTTAACTCTACTAGGTCTTCCAAGTCATGAACGGATTGTGTGTCTCCACTTATTTAGGTCTTTTAAAAATTTCTTTAGGTAACTACATGGCCACCACAGCCACCACTGCTGCTGCTACTGCTGTTGCAGGATTGCCTGGGGACTATAGCAGGAGAAAATGGAAAAGAAAAAGGAAACTTCCCCCTCCCCCACATCCCCCACCAACCCGCCTCTGCTGCCCCACTCACCAATCCTTAGGGGACCATTTTCTACTCCTCAGGCCAGAAAGAGAAGGTTTTTATTCTAGTTCTTTCTGTCTGCCTTCAGTATGCACTTCTGGGTTTCAGACTGTCCTTTGGGTCTAGACCAGAGTAAAAAGGGAAGGGAGTTGGGCAAAAAATTTATTGCCAGATTGTTCTTCAAGTACTGGTTTCCTTCCCCATTTTGCCTACTATCTTCTAATTTTGAGAATCCCCAGATAGCTATTTCATGCATACCATCTAGAGTTTTTAGTTGCATTCAGTGAGAGAGTTCCAGTGGAGTGTACTTACTCTATCTACACCAGATTCTTAGAACCTCCAACGTCACAATTGATGTTTACTTTTTCTTGACTTTTTAAAACATGTATTTGCAAATTTAGGAATATACTTTTCAAAATTGATGTGTTAAAATGTGTTAACTGTTTTGTTACCGACTGTTTAAAATGAAAACTTCTAAAAATCTTTTTAATTCAGTTAATATAGATATACATCATTATTTTTATGTCTGCGTAGTATTACATTGCACAGGTTATGCTGATTTGCTTAATTGATACTCTGTAATTGGGCTTTTAAGTTTCTTCTGGTTTTTCTTCATCATAAGCAATGTTTTAATGAACATCTTTGTACATATTTCTTATTCACTTCTCTTGTTATTTCCTTAGGATAAATTCCTAAAAGTGGAATTGCTTAGACAAAAAGTATGCATATTCTGAGTTTTGATAATTATTGCCCAACTCCAGAAAAGCTATACCAATTTCCAGTCTCACCAAATGAATATCTTGACCAATGGTTGATGTAATTATCTTTTCTAATCTTTGCCAATGGTATATTAAATTTAAATATTTGTTTCTATGATCATCAATAGGCTAAAATTATTTAGTACATTATAATTTTAATACATTAATTTAATTAGTTGATATTTACTTAGAATTTTTACATCTATTTTTATAGGTGAGCCTGGTCTATTTTTTATTGTGACAAAATATATATACCATAAAATTTACCATTTTTATTCATTTTAAAGTGTACAATTCAGTGGCATTAAGTATATTTGCAGTGTTGTACAATCACCACCACTATCCATTTTCAGAACTTTTTCATCATCCTAAACAGAAACTCTGTACTGATTCAATAATAACTCCCCATTTCTCCCTCCTCCCAGTCCCTAGTAACCTCTATTATACTTTGTCTCCGTGAATTTGCCTATTCTAGGTGCCTCATATAAGTGGAATCATATAATATTTGTTCTTTTGTGTCTGACTTATTTAACTTAGCAGGAAGTTTTCAAGGTTCATCTGCATTGTAGCATGTTATCAGAATTTCATTCTTTTTTAAGGCTGAATAATTTTGTATTGTATGTATACACCATATATTGTTTATTCATTCATCTGTTGATGGATATTTGGAACATTTTCATCTTTTGGCTATTTTGAATAATGCTGCTATGAACATTGGTGTGCAAGCATCTGTTGGAGTCCTTGCTTTCAATTCTTTTGGGTACTTATTTACCTAGAAGTAGAATTGCTGGGCCATATGATAAATCCATGTTTAACTGTTCTCCGCAGCAGCTGCACCATTTTAAATAACAACCAACAATGCACGGAGCTCTCATTTCTTCACATCCTTGCCAACACTGTTCTTTTCTATTGTTTTTCTTTTTAAAATAGCTATCTCAATGGGTGTGAAATGCATTTATTTTTTAAAACTACCTTTATTAGATTTACTAGGTTTGAGAGAATTTATCAGAAACCATCTAAGCAGATGTCACTTTTTAGGACCTAGTTCTTTGACAGCTTTCTCTATTTCCTCACTGGTTACTAATATAAGCAGTTTTGTAACTCTTCTAGAACTTTTGAGTCATTTTTATTTTCCTAGAAAACTATGTATGATATAGAGGGTTCAGATTTTATATATATCATTCCTAATATTGTCTCTTATATATATCATTATATATAAGAGATAAACTATGTATATCATTCCTAATATTGTCTCTTATATATATCATTATATATGTCTCTTATATATATCATTCCTAATATTGTCTCTTTGTTCTCTCTCTCTCTGGATTAGCTTTCCCAGGTGTGTGTGTGTGTGTGTGTGTGTGTTTATTTATTAAATCTTTTTTCTTCAAGTAATAAGCTATGGAACTCATTCAGAGTTCCTCTTCTTTTCAGTTGTGGAGTTTATTTGGGAGCAGACTTTCGGAGGCCCTCTCATTGGGGTCACAGTGGGGCAGGGCAGCACATGGGGCATGGGCTCTAGAGCAAATGGTCTGAGTTCAAGAGCTCATTCCTTTACTTACTAGCTATTTGACCTTAAATAGTCATTTAAGCTCTCTGTGCTTTAATTTCCCCATCTGTAGATGGCAAGAAAACAATCTTTACCTCATAAAGTTACTATTAATGTTAAAAAGAGTTGACAGTTTTTAAGTGCTTAGATGAATGCCTGGCATGTAACAAGCATCATAGAAGTGTCTCTTAAATAAATCTAGACCTCTGTCCAGTGTGCTAGAAGCCTAGGTCCCTGGGAGCCTCTCCATTCCCCAAAATACTTTCTGTACCTTCCTATCACTTACACTACTGCCTCTTATTTCGCAGAACCACCTCTGTACAGAAAAACAACCACTTTACCTTCCATTCTGCTGTCCGAGACAACCACATCCTTCTCACACATACCCAAGGCTCCCATGGAGAGCTCAGGTCAGTATGGTCTGGGGAGAGGGGTCCAGTGCACCTGACTGTAGCATGAGGGAAGTCCTCTCTTGCAGGTGAGGGTGTCCCCAGGGCTAGCAGGACCACCTCCACCTAGCCGGGCTGTGAAACCCCAACTTGACTGCCCAAATATGAGAACATCTTGAAAGATGGACATCCACACACTTGTATGAGCCTCACTGTTTGCCAATCACTGAGTTTGACATTGGGAATAATGACTAATAGTCAAGATTTATTACCAAACACTCGCATTTATTTAATAAAACCTCTAGAGTTTATCATATATCAAGTAGTAGTAAAACCACTTGACAAATATTAACTTATTTAGTCTTTATAAAGACCCCATAAGATAAATATTGTTTTTGCTCTCACTTTATGGAAGGGGAAAGCGCAAAATGACATTGTTCCCAAGGTCACACAGATATTGTATGGTCAAACCAGGATTTGAAACTCAACAATCTAGTTCCAGTATCCATGCTCTTAGTGATTTCATTATAGTTTGCCTCATGCAAATGTCAGAAGGATTCTGTGAGGTGGGAATATCAGTATGTTTATCTTCATTTTACTGAAAGGGAAACTGAGGCTCGGAGATGTTGGGCAATTTGCTTAAAGCCACATAGCTAATAAGTGGCAGAGCTAGGATTGGAACCCACGTCTGGCTTATTCCAAAACCCAGACTCTTCGGCCTATATCAACCTGAGACGGCAAAGAGAGACAACCCTTCCCCCAAGATGTGTATCAACTAATTGTCACCTGTCAAATCAGATACCACTCCTCAGGCCACCAGGTGTAGACTCTGGTGTCCTTGAAGATTGCTGTCCTGGGGAAGGGAAGGAGACACCCCAAAGTAGGCATAGCTACCAGGTTATTATTCCTAACAACCCACCCTTTCCATACCCCACTCATCGTCAAAGAGCCTCACACTGTCAGAAGATCCAGCCGAGTCAGGCAAGCTAAGTGAATTCTGGTAATGCAATATTCCAGGTTGTCTTAAACCAAAGGAGTTTGTGTTAGGAGAATAGTGATGGGGCCAGTACTTGAAAATCTCTTAAATATTTCAAAACCAACTTACTTTGCACCCACTTTAATTATTACAATATGGTGCCGTGTTTTAGAAAGAGCAATGTACTGATAAAGTTCTTTAAATACAGATAATAAAAAACCATACAGCTAATTTAATTTTTTTAGAAGTGGCCAAGCACTGAAAGAACAGCTGAAGCACCAAGTAGCAGAAAGGGCAAAGAACAAGGTGGATCTGCCTCCAGGGTAGGAAGACCTCAGGGAGTGCTCCAGGTGTTCTTCCTTCCTGGCCATTATCTGCACAGGGTTCATCTAGAGGAAGAGAGAGTTGCTGGCTAGATAGTCCTGCGCCCACTCCAAGGCCAGGTCAAAGCAGGGCACCTGGGTCGCAGTCTCACCAAGACTACAATGAGCAGGAAGGGCTACTGGGCAGGTGATATCACTGGCATCCACTCCCAAAGATGTGATAAATAATACCTCCTCCCACCCACCTCTCCCTCCATCCCCCCGCCCACCATCATTCCAATGGGTGAGAGAAATGTCCGAAAATTAGGATACTTGCCCTGGGAGCACTGAAGGGTAGTTTTCCCATTATGACCATGCTGTCTTCCCAAATTGCCATTATTTTAAACTTTTCTCATCTTCTTATAGCCCTTTGGGTCCTCTCATCCTAGAGTTAAGAAGAGGGGCACCTGAAAAGTAAGATACTTATTCTGAGGGATGTAAAAGAGCAATGTTTCAAGGGCACCAAAGTTATTGTTATTTTGCCATTCCTGCAAACACGGGCAAGATTGCAAACATTTTTAGAACAATCTGAGACTTTATTCTGCATGAGGGTGAGAGGGGATCAGGCCTGGGATGGAAGGAGTATGTGCCGTGTTACTCTGGACAGTGGTATGTCTGGGTGCTGAGCTCATGATTTCAATGAGCAGCTGAGATGCTGATATGGAGCTGTCTGCACACCAGGGGATTCTCAGACGTGTCCTCACCCCTGGTTAGAAAGACAGTCAGTGAAGTCCAGATGGTCAGGACCCCTTGGGCTCCAGGAGGATGTACCCCAGCTCACGGGTTAAGGTCAGGAAAAAGTCACTCTTCAAAATGAAAACTAATAATCATGACATGTACTGAATGACACTCACATGTACAGAATTAATCTGCCCTGGGAATTTCAGTCTAAATTGGAACACATATAAACAAATTACAATCTCCTCAATTGTATTATGGCTCACCTGGTATGAAGTAATGAGACCAGGGTTAATAATTTTATAGTGACTTTAAGAAGGAGTGGACCAAAAAGAGTTCATTGGTGTCTTTCCCATTTCCATTCCAGAGAGGGGGTGCTGGTTCTGAAGGATGATATCTAGAGAGTAGAAAAGGACAATTCTTTTCAGCACCCCAGCCTGAGGGAAACATCCCTTGGGAATTATAAGTTCAATTCCTTTGGTAATAATTTTGAGTGTACCAAGCGACCTGAGCATCCATGCAACCTTTTCATCTGGGTAGACATATCCACCCCTCCCACTCTCCATTTCTCAGCTGGAGAAGGCTGAGGAAATGTTAAGTTTGATTGTTCTACCAGCTTTGCCCATCCTGATGCCATGGTCCTCTATATGGGTGTTTTAGTCAGGGTTCTACAGAGAAACAGAACCAGTAAGATGTATGTACATATATAGAATAAGATTAATTATAAGGAATTGGCTCATGTGATTATGGAGGATGACAAGTCCGAAGATCTGCAGTCAGCAAACTGGAGGCCCAGGAAAACCAATGATATAACTCCAATTCAAAGGCTGGCAGGCTTGAGACTCAGGAAGAGCTGATGTTTCAGTTCAAGTCCAAAGGCAGAAAAAAAAGCAATGTCCCAGTTAGAAGGCAGCCAAGTAGAAAGAGTTCCCTCTTACTTGGGGGAGGGTCAATTCTTTGTTCTATTCAGGCCTTCAACTGATTGGATGAGGTCCACTCACATTAGGGAGGGCAATCTGCTTTGCACAGTCTATTGATTTAAATGTTAAACTGATCTAAAATACTCTCACTGACATACACTCAATAATGTCTGACCAAATTTCTGAACACTTTGTAACTCAATCAAGCTGACGCATAAAAATTAATCATCACAATTGGGTATGGGGTAACTTCAAAAAGACAAAAACTGGTCTGTTTGAAAAAAATCTTAGATTTTATTAATGTCATGCCTGTACCCAAGGAGCACTGGTGTAAGCAAGGGGGTTACATCTCTGAACAAAAACTGTATCTCTTGCAAAGCAAGCCAACGAACAACAACAAATATAAACAAACAAACTTTCTCCAATAGTACTTTTAAATTATCCACTGCCACGATGATAGCCAGGAGCATTGCCAGGGAGGGGCCATCCTGACACTGTGGCTGTCATCCTTTTTTTACGTATTAGTTTCAGGATACAGCACAATGGTTAGACATTTATGTAACTTACTCCAGTTCCACCTGGCACACATACAGCCGTTACATTATTGACTATGTTCCCCACACTGTAGTCCCCATCCCCATGAGTGTTTTGCAACCACCAATTTATGACCTTCATCTTTTTCTTACAGCTTTATTGAAATATAATAGACAATTAGTTGCTCATATTTACATTGTACAATTTAATGAGCTTTTTCGATTATAGTTGCATACAATAGTATATTAGTTTCATTTGTACAGCATAGTGATTAGAGATCTATATAACTCACAAAGTGATCACCCCACTAAATCTAGTACTCCTCTTCCCCCTTATATATGTATTACAACACTGGTGACTATTTTCCTTATGCTATGCTTATATCTCCAAGACTATTTTTTAACTATCCATTTTACTTCTTATTCCCTTTGCCCTTTTTCATCATACTCCCCAACCCCCACATCTAGTAGCCCTCGAAATAGTCTTTGTATCTATGAGTTTGTCTCCATTTTTGTTGTTGTTTATTTTGTTCTTTAGATTCTACATGTATGTGAAATCATGTGGTATTTGTCTTTCTCTATCTGACTTACTTCACTCAGCACAATAATCAAGGCAATATCTTTTCCCACTCCCTTCCGTTTAGTCTGAGTGTGTCTTTTAATCTAAAGTGAGTCTCTTGTAGGGGTCTTGTTTTCTTATCTATTCAGCTACCCTATCTTTTAGTTGGAGCACTTAATTCTATTCCATTTGAGGTACTTGTTGATAGGAATGTAGTTATTACCATTCTTTATTCATGTTTTTGATGTTTGTTTTTTCTTCTTAAAGAAGTCCCTCCAACATTTTCTGTAATACTGGTTTGATGATGATGAATTCCTTTAATTTTTTTTTTTTTTTTTTTGCTCTGGGAAGCTCTTTATCTGTTCTTTGAGTCTAAATGATAACTTTGCTGGATAAAGTATTCTTGATTGTAGATCCTGGATTTTCATCACATTGAAAATTTTGTGCCAAGCCCTTCTGTTCTTCACAGTTTCTTTTGAGAAATCAGCTGCCAGTCTTACAGGTGCTCCCTTGTAGGTAAATAACTGCTTTTCTCTTGCTGCTTTAAAGATTCTCTCTTTGTATTTAACCTTTGGCATTTTAATTATGATGTGTCTTGGTGTGGGCCTCTTTGGATTCCTCTTTCTTGAGACACTCTGAACTTCTTGGGGTTGTATGTCTATTTCCTTCAAATAGCTCTTCAACTTCTTGTTTTCCTTCAGGTACTCCTATGACACGTACATTTTCATATTTAATTGTGTCCCAAAGGCTTCCTAAATTACTATCATAGTCTTGGCTTCTTTTTTCTTGCTGTTCTGATTGGATGTCCTTGGCTTGCCATCCTCTATATCAGTTATTCACAATCCTCTGCTTCATCTACTCTTTTGATTCCCTCTAATATACTCTTCATCTCAGATAATGCATTCTTTATTTCTGACTGGTTCTCTTTTATAATTTCCATTTTAATTTTTGTGTTTTTTATCTCTTTGCTAAGGTTCTCACTGAGTTCATCTATACTTCTCTTAAGTTCATTGACAATTCTTATAACCAATGTTTTAAACTTTGCATCCATTAGATTCCTTACTTCATTTTTCCTGGATCTCTGTTCTGTTCTTTCATATGGAAACTGTTTCTTTGTCTCCTCATTTTGGCTGCCTTTCTGTGTGTGTTTCTATGTACTAAGCACAACTCCTAATTCTCTTGGTTTTATTAGTGTGGCTTTGTATAGTAGATGTCCAGTGGTGCAGTCCTGAGAGGGGTCCACCTGCAGGCCAAGTTTAGCTCCAACTTGCGCCCCTATAGGGTCACCTGGTGTGATTCAGCATACAATCCACAGATGCTGTGCTTATAGTTGCCTCAAGAGGCCACGCCAGAAACCGAGGCCAGCTTCCACCAGTGTGGGGCTTGGAGCTGCTCAGCAAGGGGCACAGGACAAGCTGAGGACACAACTGGTTGTGGCTTGAGTAGGGCTATAAGTTGGGAGAGGCAGAGTTTCAGGGAATCCTCTGGGCGGAACAACCTCTGTTATCCTGTTTGATGACTTCTCAGCTATGGCAGAGCTGCGTCCACACACTGGGAGTGGGGAGGGCTCAACAGAGGAACAATGGACACCACCAGCACTTCTGCCCAGGAGAAAGCCTCATCTTAGGCCTCTGCTCCAAGAACTCAGTGTCCCCCTGTAAGTCCCTGATGCCCCCCAAGCAGATGACCCAGTACTAGTGCTCAGAGCGAGCGAGTCCGTCACTGCGAAAGTCCACTCCCAGGCACGGTCCCTTTAAAAGGAACGTCTGCAGCTGCCGACTGCAGCTGCCATAGCCTCTGTCCCACTCAGCCATTGGGGACCAGGCAGCCTCGCATCTTCGCTCCCTCCTACCATTGCAGGGTGATTTCTTAATTCTCTCCCTAGTTGTAAGGCTTTTGTTCATCTAGATCCCAGGTGACTCTGCTTGCTGTTTGCTCAGTGCTTATGTCACAACTTTGATGTAGTCGCAAGAGGAGATATACTAAGCCTCTATCATTTATGCCATTTTGCCTGGTCTATGACCTTCACCTTTAATTCAGGGATGATTGTCCTCTATGAACTCTGAGCATCTTGTCACTTGACTCTTTCCTTGACTAACATATCAGTTATCCAGAACTCCAAGATTATCACCTAGGACAGTAATTCTCACTCTAGCTGTACATTAGATTCTCCTCAGAAGTTATTTTAAAAATTACTTATTATCCTGCACCCTCAAAGATCCAATTTAATTGATTTGAGGTAGTCTGTACATTGGTAATTTTTAAAGCTTTCCAGGTAATTCTAAAGTGCAGCCAAGGCTGGAAACTAGGCTGGGAAATGCAAACAATCCTAAGAGCAGGTTGGGATAGATTTGACTCTGTCTAAGATCACAAAACAATGGAAAGCTGGCATTGCCAAGTCTTAGGACAGCTTTTAATGGCCAAAATTGAGGAACAAACCCCGAACTATGGGGAGTCTAGCATGTCAGGACCCCGTCAACCTTTCTTCTCTTTTCCTCCCTATTCTCTCTTTAGCTAAAATGACACCTATCCTGATCTGAAAGCTGGGAACCTTTTTTCAGGCAACTTTATCAGGACATTATTCCTGCTCTGAAACCCCAAGCACACATAGATAGACATATGCTCATAGACTCTTCTCTCTTTTCCCAGTAAGCAGGTGCATGGTCACGTGTAAGAGTGCAGCTTTAGAGAAAGAGCATTTGACAAAGAGAAAGCTCTGGTCCAAGAGCTCTGTGACCTTGATTAAATCACCTCTCCCTGCTGAGCCTCATTTCCCCATCTGTAAAATGAGAAGAGAATTTTCAAGGTCCCTCTGTGTCTGAACTTCTGAGATTGGAGAGGCAGTATGGGGCAAGGATAATGTCTCTTGATCTAGAATCTACAAAACAAGAAGAACAGTAGTTGTCCTGCCAAATTCAGAGGGCTCTGCTCAGAATTTAATGAGATAATAGACTTTGCATAACTATGAATTAGTTAGAGAATGTTAGCTGCTATAACAAATGAACCCAGCATCAATGGATTAACACAACAAAGGCTTATTTCTCACATCACCGTCCAATCTGGGCTCCAAAGAGTCTGTCAGGGACTGAGGCTTCTTCTCTCTCATGGGGCCATCACCTTCAACATGTATCTTCCAACATCACCACAGAATGGGAAGAGAGAGCATGGAGGATAGTGGAGAGGATTTTATGACCAGGCCTGAAAGTGGCATATATCAGTTCCACATTTCCATAGGGCAGAACTCAGTCACATGGCTCCTAGCTAACTCCAGCAGAGTCTGGGAAATGAAGTCTTCCCATCTATCTGCAACAAAAATGAAATTGGTTTGAACACATAACGTGGTCTTGCCTGTGTAAGACTCTGAGTGAATGCCTTTCAAGTAAAATGTTAGGTATTAATAGTAATAAGGATACCTGATAGTAACATCCCACATGCCTGGATGGAAGAGAGGATAGTAATGAACATCATTTATTTATTGGCAGTTCTGAGTCAAGAATAATGTTAGACATGCACATCATATATGAACAACCCAGAGACACTTGAATCACACACACACACACAAATTCCATTTATTTCTTTTATTTAATCAAAGCTCTCATTCTCCAAGATGAGTACATATTCCAAAGTCATTTACTTGAGGTGCCTCCCCCTCAACTTAGGATCTTATGAAAAGCCCAAGGCTTATAAAGTCTGGATGGTTGGAAGATTCTGTGGTCTGAAGTCCACTGTGGCTGCAGCTCCCAAAACAGCTTGGCCAGGCTTGCATGGTCCATAGGGAGAGAGAGGGCTCCTTTAGGGACATTCTTGTGCTCTGGCAAAGTTGACCCAGGAGACCATAGCAGTGGCGTTCAAGGGCACAGAGTTTATTGCTTAGCTGCCCTCATCTGAGATCTCTGTCACCATCAGTAAGCTATGTCCCAGGTAGCCCTAGCTTTCTTCATTCCCTGGGTCCCCATAACTCTTGTGCCCTATAACCCTTGGGAAATCCAACCTCACACTCTTAGGTTGCCCCTTTCCACTTTCCACTAAAGGCAGCAGGCTTCCTCTTCATCCCCTTAAGATATCCAGCTTGTATCAATCACATAGACAGGGATCTCAAACTCCTGGGCCTAGGAGAATGTAGATGAGTGAAACAAGGAGAATGGGAACTAGGAAAAACTAGGAAACCTATGCACCATCTCAAGGGAACAGCTGCTCCCAGGCCCTGTCGATTGTCGCATGTGAGAAGAATGAATGCCCAGCATCAACAGACTTTCAAGAGATGCCAAAACCCCCAACTTTAATGCAAAATCTCCTGAATTGTAAATGCTGGCAGCTAATTCAATTTTTAAAGACACTATACAAGCCCAAACAAAACACGTCTGCAAGCCAGATGTGGACCAAAGCCTGATAGTTTGTTCCGGCTGCCCAGAAACTTTCGAAAACAAAGTTTATTTGGGGCTGTCTCCCGGGGCTACTGGCAACTTCTCCATTTTTCTCTGAAACATAAAAACTTAACTCTTTTTGCAAAGCAGAGGAAAGTAAAGCTCAGAAGACAAAGGCTTGTCTGCCCTCCTAGTGAGGGCAGAGAGGAAATCACAATGACCACAGTTATAAGTCTTTGCGCGCAGTCCATGGGGTGGGGCGG
>NW_006442497.1:4508320-4509351 GCF_000325575.1 Pteropus alecto | reverse complement strand
GGAAGGAAGGAAGGAAGGAAGGAAGGAAGGAAGGAAGGAAGGAAGGAAGGAAGGAAGGAAGGAAGGAAGGAGACTTAACACCAATGAAGTTTTAATAACTCATCCTGCATTAAATCTTCATGCACAGTGGAGATGGGTAGATGGAAGGGCAGCTAGTGACCAGCCTTCATGCCAGACTAAATGATTTCATTTCCAGTTTGGGGAGATGCTGCAAATGGGCTATAACTGCCTGCCCATTTGCTGCCTGCTCTCAGCCTGAAGGAGACTTAGGCTCAGACCTTTACATGATCTGGGGGTACAAATGAGAGGTAGAAGGAAAATGGGTGTTTCAGAGATCCTAGGAGGCCCTGGTAGACTTTACACAAATCCATGCCAGAGCCATGGAGAGGCCAGTCTGTGAGCACCAGGGTAGTGGTGCCTTGGCCTAAACACATTTTGATTCCTGGATGGTAACCTGCTGATTTTTAAAATTTGTGATCTCTATTCTATCTACTTCAGAGGGACCTGAGTTATCAGAGACAATTAGTTATATGCTAAGTAGAATATAAAGCAGGAACACCAAAGAGGAACAAAGAAGAGAGGTCTCTGTCACTTGAGATGAGCTGATCTTTTAGGCTGGGCCCCATTTGCAAGTTTCCTGATAGCTAAGGCAAAAGGGGAACTGAGGCATGTGGTTTGTATTGTCTGACAACCAGAAAATGCACGCTTGCCTATAAAGACAAACTCTTGGTTGGCATCAATTATAAAGGGGAATTTATGGTTACGGGGAGTGTCTCCAATATTTCCTGTGCTAGTCGGATCCTCCAAGAGGCAGATACCAAGACAGGATTAGACACGCAAGGATTTTATATGGGTAAACAGCTGTGGGACAATGGAGAGGGAGCTAGTGAAGGCTAGAAGAGCGAGCAGACCATGATGCGAAGCTGACTCTGAACGGAGGAGAAAGGGGTGAGTGGAAATGTCTTAGATGACAGGTCATTGAGAAGGGCTCAGCAAGGCGACTGGGGAACCCCTGAGCCCAAGTCAGCAAT
>NW_006442497.1:4479868-4508274 GCF_000325575.1 Pteropus alecto | reverse complement strand
TGCTGTTCTCTGCGTTGGTTGGGAAGCATGGCCTTGCCACAAAACGTTGGATTTCACAGCATAGCAATACACAGCTCCGTGACCCTGGTCAATTAAACCTTATAGTGGGAAATCAGCAAAGTACCACACTTTTCAAGTGTCAGTTACTTATTTTTGTACCACCTTCACAGTTTTGCTGTGTCAATGTCCCACTAAGAAAAAAATCATTCTGACCCTTGTTAAACCTTAAAGAAGACTTTATTCAAGACCTGCATTGGGACAAAGGCCTCAGCTCAACTCTGATTAAGAAAAAGACAGCTGGGGATTTATAGCCAACAAACAGAGTGAGAGGGCCAGAGAATGGAAAGTTACCAAAAGAGACTTCAAAAATGGGGGAATTCTTATTAAACTGACCTAACAGGATTTTTGCTAGAGGCAGGTCAAGGACTTATATATCAAAGGTGTGGGGTGAAGAACTTGATCAGATTTGAACTGGGCTGGGCAGGTCAAAGACAGGACAGGGGGCCAAGGTTAGGACCTAGTGGAAATGAGGGCTCTGAAGAGCCTGAGGAAAGTTTGGTCAGGAAGAGAGTCTTTGTCACCTCCTGGTATTATCTGATATGTTTCTTTAAATTGACTTTAACTTTAGCTTCATGCATAAGTTGAGGAACTAGTTATATATATTTTTCTAATACTCATTAAAATGGGTGCACATTATTCAGAATTTAGGATCATTGGGTATCATCTAAAATGTCTTGTGTATCACCACTGGCATACATTCCACACTTCAGGAAATGTTGGTTTTACAAAGAACACAGAGATGCTGATTGAAAGGCTGTATTTCAGCTCTGGCCCATATGTTGGCTGTTAGCTCTAAGCTGATTACTTTGGGGCACCTCTTGAGTCTCACAGAAGGGGCTAAAGACATTTTCATGGAGAGTGGAGGAGGGAGTGAGGTAAAAGCAGGGGCCTGAGCTCCAAAGCTCCTGGCCTCAAAGCTTCCCTACTCCCGCTGCCCAGATGTGGAGTTGGACCTCCAGCGGAGCGTGCAGGCCGTGCTCCGGGAGCTCAGCGCTCAGACCCCAGCCCTGCAGAGAAACCAAGGTAAGAGCCTACAGGTATCATCCTTCTGCTTCCCCTGCACCCCACACCAGTCACCTCTGCCCACACATTCTCCGGAAAATGCCTGAGCACGGAGCTCACAGAGTGAGGGTCTTCAAGCTGAGCCCTCATTCTACTGGAAATCCCTGAAGCCCAAAGGACCCAGAAGACTTCTCTGCCCCTGCTCTCCCTGGCAGCCACTGTGGCAGAGCGCCTTGGGGATCTGCAACTCGGCTTGCAAATAAAATTCCCCTGGACCCACCAGGCCCACATGTCTTCCATAAGCCGTATGCACCTACCTCTCCCCGCTAGTGTCCTACCTTCCCTCTATTCTGTCCTGAGAATTCACAGTCCACCAAGGGAAGCATATCAGAATTCCCCCACACACAAGCAGCCCACACATGCGTACCTGGAGCCAAGCACCCAGCTGAGGGGTGAACCCTGTGGCTGGTCAAAGTCATGGTCTAGGACTCCAGGACTCAGGGCCCTGCTCAGAGGGGTCTCCTCTAAGAGCTGCCTGGCCCGCCTGGTTGTGCGGGGCTCCCCTTTCTTCTGGTCCAGGTATGTGGAGATGGTCCCTGCACAAGAAGGTCGAGCGAGATCCTGGTAAGAGTCCGGCGCTGGTCCGAATTCTGCTCAGAGAACTGGAGAAGGTGGGTTCCCGGGCTTCAGGAGGCCAACAGGAATTAGAGGAAGAGAGGCCAATCCACTGTGGCCTCAGTCCTATCAGTGCTGCGTCCCCCAAACTGTGGTCATTTGTGGGCCATCTGCATCACTTTTACCCCATGTGTCTCCCTCCTGTACTTTTCTATAAGCAATATTTTCTTGACATTGACTCCTATTGTTTAATCTGAGCTAACAGATTTCTAAAAGAAACTATAACACGACCATCAATGGAAAATCCATATCACTTGACAGAAACAAAAAGCACCTAAAAACATAAAACGTAACTATTAAAAATGTTCAAAATAATCCACCTAAAGTTATCCTCCACACCTCCCAGTGCTCTGCATATGACTCTTTGGGGAACACTGTACTCAAGGGGGCCTCCAAGCTGGGTCTTTCTTGTCACTTTGCTGCCTGCCCCTGCCCTGAGTCAACGCTGCCCCTCTGCCATGGAGTTCCCTGCACCCCTCCTCCCACGCATTCACACTTGGACTCCTACACCTGTGCTCTCTCCCCCTCTCTCACTCCTTCTCTCCTAGAGCAGACTGTGGCCCTTTTCCATTCTCCTTGGCATAGTAGGATGCTGCCTTCCACCCCCCAAACTGCCTCCTGCTAGGATGTGCCCCCTCCGTCCCCAGGACAATAAATGTCCCATAATCCCCTGTTTTCTAGGCAGAAAGGGAGGACGAACGGCATGTCATCATTCCCTTGCTGCACACTCTAATGTACGTGCTCACGAAGGTGAGCTGGGGCTGAGGGGCGGGGTGGTCATGGTGATACATGATGAGTGACTGGGCTGGACACTATCCTTGCCCCTCAGTGGACACCCAGGAGCCTAGGAGAACTCTTGGATTGCCTGCCCCCTCCCTAACAGATGAAGACACGAAACTGGGTTGGAAAGGGATTTGCTGGAGGAAGAAGTTAGGATGAATTTCCCTCTTGGGAAGTTTGAGTGGGGTGTCAAAGAGGTGATGTCTTACAGACACTGGGAGAAGAGGCTAAAGGTATAGATTTGGAGAGAAGTGTAGTCCAAGTCCTACTGTCAGGTTCCACCTTCCTCCTCTCCCACCCCACCCTACCCTACCCTGATCCCTTTGTGACCTCTGGCACCTCAATTCCTCCCTGTCACACAGGCCACAGGCATCACAGAGGAGCTCTACCGGAGGACTTACGCCTTTTGCATGAGATTACTGACCCTGCCTGCCCCCTACTGCACGGTCGCTCTGGATTGCGCCATAAGGCTGAAAACAGAGCAAGCTGTCCCAGGTAGGAGCTGCTGGCAGCTTCATCTCCCACACTGCAACTCAGCTTCATCCAAGATCTTACACTTGTCTCCAAGATTCTGGGGAGCTCAAAAATCTCAGCACCCTCTGTGGGAAGGTGGGAAGTGGGGGTCAGAGAATTCAACTGGCCGGCTGAAGTGGTCTGCTTTGCAGGAACGCTGTGCCAAAGGCTGGTCATTGCCGAGCAGAACTTAAGGAGTGAACTGTATCCCTACCAGGAGAGGTGAGTTGCCGGGAGAGGTTGCTGCCTTCCACTCCACCCAGGTGTTGGGTCTGTGTGACTGCTCACTTCCAGGACGACAAAAGAGGAGGCTGGCTTGAGAGGAACCCCAGCACAGCTACCCATCCATGACATTTGTCCAGCAGTGGGGTGTGTTTTCAAGGTGGATGGGGTGTGTCCTTCCTTGGAGACCACTGAAGGCAGAATAAGTCTTTCTTCTTGAGCTACATTCAGAGCTCTCCTGCTCACATGCAGAGGGTGGGCAGGATCACTGACCACTCTGGAGTTCTGCTGTTTCACCTCCAAAGTGCTCTTGGCTATGATGTAGCATCAACCAGCCAGGCAGCCAGAGGCAGCTCCAGAATATGTACATAGTGGGGGGAGTTCAAGCAATAATCACACAATAAAATCTGCAGGCTTCATCTATGTGTGCCTGACTCTCTAGATAAGATTGAGGAAATGTCCACTGTCTCTGTTAGAGACAGAGACTGATGCATTGGGGGTGCATAGTACCTCTGCTGAAAGATACGACTTGAGGCTCTGTTCATGGACGGTGCAGGAAGATGAAGGGATCCTAAGCACTGGAGAGATTGGGAGGACACAGTTGAGTGGGGAGGAGAGGGTAGGTGAGGTTGGTTTTCTGGTGTGATAAGGGTGATGAGAGAAGATGGAACTCACTCAGGGTTCAGAGCTCCAGTTTGGGTGGGAAGGGTGTAGGGCCTCCTAGAGGGCATGGTTAACGAGCCATGATGCTGAGGGAGGAGGCAGGATTTAGGTTGAAAAGTACCTAGACACAAAACTAAAGGGACTGAGAAGGACCAGCTGCCTCTCTAGAAGGGCCACGCATGCTCTTATTTGCCACAGTCCCTACCACTTCCTATTCTTGTTCCCTCCATAGATTTTTTTTTAACTTGAAACAACTGTTTTTTGAGGATGTAAAAAACTTAGGGGGCAGAAAGGCTCTGAGAATACGCCTCCAATAATTCTTCCAGTCCTTATCCTCATCAGCACCAACCCCCTCCATCTCTGTCCTCAGAGTGTTCCTCTTTGTGGATCCTGAGCTGGTATCTCCCTCGGTGTGCAGTGCCCTGCTGCTGGAGATCGAGGCAGCCCAGGTGCAGCAGACACCTGAGGCCTGCATGCGCTACGTGGTGTCCCATGCCCTGCAGGTGGCTCTGGGGGAGGCCTGCCACACAAGTGCTCTGCAAAGGAAGCTGCAGGTAACTGCCCTTCCCCTACCCTTGTTGGTTCCAACCCAGGGCCCTGCATGCCCACACCAATTGCTCATTCTACTGTCTTCTTCCCTCTCCTGTTGCCATATAACCTTCTCCTAAATCAAAAATTAAAACACGTTCAGTAAGAAAAATCTGAAAAAATGCAGATAAGTCACAGAAGAAAATAAAAATCGCTCACACCCCTCTACCTAAACATATTAGCAATTAACATTTTGGTATATTTTCTTACTAATAATGACAATAATAATCATAATAGCTACTGTTTATTGAATGTCTGCTGTGTTCCAGGCACTGTGTTAAGCACCTTACATGTATCTCATTTGAAAATTCTCACCACAAAATCGTGAAATGGATATCACTATCAAAACTAAGATATTGATAACCTTGTGGTCACACAAATGCAAAGTGACTGAGCCAGGATTTGAACTCAGATCTGACTTCAAACCTATGATCAGTAGTCTCCCAGATCCACTCCCCTGCCACTCCTTTTTAACAAATTGAGATGTCAAACTCTGTATACAGTTTTATATTCTGCATGTTTATGTGCACATATATAATTCGTTTCCCAAGCCATTGGAAATACGCCATATGAAAATATTTTCCTTGGAAAATACTTCTAATGGTAGCAAATATTCTCTCTTGTGAATGTGTTGTTTTTATGTAAGACAAGTTGCCTGTTCCTGTTGTGGGCATTTAATTTCTTTCCAACACTTACCCATCTATTTCCTCGTATTCTCTCTGACTCACAACCATGACCCCGTCCACAGCCAAGGCTTCAGTAGGTAGAAGATCCTCTGGCCAAGGGTTTTATGTACAGTGGATTTCACAAAGGTGATATGGCAGGTAGGAGAGGATGTTGTCTGGGGCGGTGAGTCCAGCACTTGGGGATGACATTTTTGCAGGGAAAGGCTCCTGTCCTCCGGGAAAGGCTGGACTGGGTAATGGCTAAGGTTCTGAGTGGCTTTGACTCAAAGTTGTGGTGCTGCCACTGCAGGATGGGGCAGGTGCCGGTAGAGAGGGTGTCCTCAAGGGGTCAGCTATCACCTGCTTCTCCTGCCCCAGGAAGTGGGTGTCAGTCCTTTTGCCAACGCATGTCTCAGACTCTGCTTTGCCCATCAAAATGCACTAGATGTGTTGCCCTTCCTTCTCTCATTTTCCATCTTGAATCATCTACATCTTGTATTCTTCTTTTGATAGGTGTCTTTTATGTAGGGCTATGTCCTTCCTTAAACCATGTTGATTTCATTGTTATCATTCCTTTTCTCTAAAAGTACCATTCACACCTTTATTTTTATTTATTTATTTATTTTAGGCGAGGCAACCCTTCGCTGACCTCACAGATTGCAAGGACCTTGTCAGCTTACACTCCCTTATTTTTTTTTATTTTTTATTTTTTTATTTTATTTTATGCCTACAGCACTTGGTCTTCCTATGTGGTCTCCCATCCAAGTACTAACCAGGCCCGACCCTGCTTAGCTTCTGAGATCAGACAGGATCTGGCTTGTTCAGGGAAGCATGGCCGTAGACTCCATTCACACCTTTAGCATATCATTCCTTTGTGGTTGCCCACCCACTTGGACCTGTAGAGGGTTCTTGATTCACTTCCTCCACCCCACCAAACTTGACATCTCTCCTTCTGTATCACCTCCTTTTGGGAGTTCACAGCACACAGTCACATCGTGGAGTAATTGCCCCCTCCACGCACACATATGCTAACTTGTACCTAAGCCCCATTGTGGTTCTAGCACAGACATCTATGGCCCCTATGTGGGCTACTGGGCGTCCCCTCTCCCTGCGATGAGCCATGGCTCTCAGGAAGGTGGGTAGAGGAGGGGAAGAGCTGTCCTGACCAGAATTTGGTTGCTGACTCCTCCACTCCTCCAGTGGCTCTGGCAATTGCTTCTGGCTCACCAAACAGTCCATAGTAAAGGCACCATTTCGACACAACCAATCCAAACACGTAAAAACATTAATTTTTGTTTCTCAGTGATATGGAGAATAGATGATGCCAAGCCTCACTCCACCCCTGAGTTGGATATAGCTGGGGCTCGGGAGTAGGCTTAGGAATAAGGCCAGTCTGGGTTTGAGGGTTTCAGGAATGGAATAGGATTGGAAGGTATCAGGACAGGAATAAAGTAGGGTTCAGGGCTGGAATTAGCAGGTCTGTTGCATACACTATTTTGCAATAAAAAATGCTGAAAGTAAAAGCTGTATTTTTTAGTCATAGGCAAAATGTTAGGCACCCCACCCCTACCTCATGTTATCCAGAGCCCAACGCTCTGAGTCCCCATTTTTGCATATAGAGAATTAAGAGGAGGAGAGAAAGAATTGCAAGGAGAGGCTTAGGGAATACATCACTGATCTCAAGTTAGAGATTCTCAGAAGCTTAGAGTTAAGAGGTCCTCAACAGTCCCCTGGCACCTATCCTCCCACATTGGGTGCTGGGGCTCCTAGACATCAGGCTGGCCTGGAGCTCTCTAGCACATGTTGACCACCACTCTCCACCCTCCTGAGACCTTTCGCCCCCTTATCTGAAATTCTGCCTCTTGAGACAGCTTTAGCGATGCCATTCTCAATCATCCCTGCTAGATAGAGGACAAGTGGAGCCTGGGAGAGGTGGCTCAGCCAGCCATGGTCTGGTGAGTAAGCCTTATCTGACCATCAGCCCACATCCTATATGCTGAGGACCTGGTTTGAGGCCCAGGTGGGGATTAGATTTGTCTTCCCACATTTCCAGGGAACCAGTTGACAAGGTCTTGACACTGGGAGGTCAGCTTGGGACAACCCATCTCTCTGACTCTCTGCACTATGTTCTAGATGCTAGAGATGGGTGTCTCCAGCTAGGTCAGCGCCATGTGGGGTCAGGGCAGCAAGGACCAGGGGAGGCTTCTTTGAGAAGCCTTGAAGCCAGGGATTTCTGGAGAGATGTGGGAACAAGGCCAAGGAAGGCATCTGGAGACATAGTTTGAGAGTCAGCTCTCAGTGGGTTAGCAGCAGGACTGTGAACCAGCCATAGCTTTTCAGGATCTAATTTGCCTCATTTCTTCATTCTACTGAGCTCCAGAAAGAGCTTGCCCACAACTGGTTCTATAGGAAGCTCTGGAACTGAGCTCACCTTTCAAAGTTGTCCTGAATTAGGGTGAAGGGGCCAGGGTTTTTTACTTCCACGACTACTAGTTATTAGGTGGGGACTGTCTTCAGGAAGGGGGGTATGACCTTGGAGAGGTGACTTTCTTCAGTTGAGGGCAATTTTGGAGAGAGACTCAGCTGAGAGCTGTCAGCTGCCAACACTCCCAGCAGAGAGGCTAATAAATGCCTTAGTCCTGAAAATGGGAATCCGGGTAGTCACCATGGCATTTATCATATCATTTCACTCAGAGTCAAAGCCAAAGTCATTACAATGGCCTATAAGACCCTCATGATCTGCCCCACATCCTCATTTCTATCGCTTATCCATCTCCTATATTCTCTCTTTTTCTCTCTGCTTTAGCTACACAGGCCTCCTTATTGTTCCTCAAACACGCCAGACACATTTACACCCTGGACCCCGGGGCCCTTGCACTTGCTGCTCCCCCGTGCTTGGAATGTTCTTTTGGATGTACGCATTTCGCTCCTTCACTTCCTTTAGGTCCTTACTCAAAAGCAATTTTTCAGCGAGGCTTCCCTGATCATACTAAAATTTTAGCCTCTCCCCAAAATTCACATCCTCCTTTTCTGTTTTATTTTATCTTCAACACTTACTGTTATTTATTATACTATAAATTTTACTTATCTTGTTTATCATCTACCCCCAGCCTCACGGAGACACACTATACTATAAGATCCATGAAGACAGGAATTTTTGTCTGTTTTGTTCCCTGCTATACCCCAGCACCTAGAACAGTGCCTGGCACATAGTGGATGCTCGATAAATAATTAATATATAAGATGAAGCACTAAGATGAGACGATCCCTATGGCCCCTTCCAACTCTGATTCCATATGCCTCTAAATGTGTTTGTTTATTCAGTTAATTGTTCAGCAAATATTTATTAGAGTCCTAGCTAGTGTGAAGGACTCACACTGCCATAGCTCAGGAAGTTGAAACCCCACTCAGCAGACCTCTAGCTCAGACGAAAGATTAGAGCAAGCTCTGTTGTGCCTGCTCATGTCACTTGTTTGGACCCTGAAACTCCAGTTATAAGATGAGATTAGTTGGTGGGGGTCAGGGGTGAGGGAAGACAGCCAGAGACCATGATCTAGGGTACTTCTTCTCAGAGTGTCAGAGCTATACCACTGGAGGCAGGAGGCTGCCATGCTAAAGAGCATGGAATGGCACCATGAGAAACGCTTTCAAAACACGTTTCTATTAAGGAGAAAGGCTTGTCTTTGTGCTTTGCCCCTAACCTCTTTCACACTTACTAATCTCCCTTTTTAAAAAGAGAAAGCAAGTTTCAAGCTCTTAAGCCTTGGCAGATTGTGGTACCTGGCTAGAATTTAATATAAAGCTTTGTGATCATTATATTCATCTTAGCTATTTTCTATTTATGACAAGTGACACTAGCCTTTTTATTTAGAGTAGCAATATAAAGTTTCCTTTTGAAATACTTTTGAACCAAAAAAAGTGAGCTGATTTAAAGAAAAATAACTAATAAATAATAGTCTAAGTGCTATGGCAAGGCAGTATAAGAATGACAGTTTAGGCAATACTCAAAAATATTTATTGAGCACCTACTATGTGCCAGGAGCTGTGCTAGATGCTGAGGATGCAGCTGTAAATAAAACAGACAAACCTTTGCCTTCCTAGAGTTTACATCCTGGTGGGGCAGAACGTTGATCCAAGTGCTTGGTGACGATCTAAGGAGAGTGGGCGCCATCCCTGCCCCATTCGGTTTCCAACATTGCGGGTCACCAGCTATCTCCCCACATCAGGGTGTGCGAGGTAGAGGGCCCTGCAGTTGCAGGCGGCATCTGGCAACAGCTGTGGCAAGTCAGGAGCGGTTCCCTGGCTGTGCGGCTCCGACGCCTTGGCGCGGAAGCTCCGTCTGGCGCCCCCCACCCCCTCCCGGGCAGAGGGGAGGTGCCAGGTTGAACAGTCCGTGCACCTGTAGATTTGCGTCGGAGTTGGGGTGGATGGTTGCTGGGCTGGGATTCAGGCTCTAACGCTCCTCTCCGACAGGCCAGCCCCCGCCGCGCCCTGGAGCACTATTTCCATGCAGTGGTAGCAGCCACGGAGCAGATGGCTAGCGAGACCAGCCCGAGCCGGGAAGGACACCTGGAAAGGCTGGAAGAGATTTACTGCTCGCTGCTGGGGCCGGCGGCGGCCGCCAGGGGACGCTGCAGCGGTAAGTGGCGGGCCGACCAGCTGGAGCAGCAGGGCCCGGCCCAAGTGCAGTGAGCTGCGGTTGGAGGACCCTGCAGGGGGCGCCGGAAAGACCGCTGTACCTGCCAGGAGTCTGGGTGACTGAGGCCGGGTGGGACACTTGGCCGCCCCTAGGAACCTGGGGACTGAGGGTGCCCAGGAGCTTGGAAGGTCCTGGATTAAAAAGGTGGGTAATTTGGTCATAACCACTGACATCTGCAAGGCACCTCCTAGACCCCAGTAAAGTGTTCTAAGCACTTTACGTATATTCGAATATATTACATATATTAAATCAATTAATCCTCATAGTAAACTTATGAGATATGAAAGTATTATCTCCATTTTAGAGATGAGAAAACTGAGAAAGAGGCTATAAATCTTGCCAAAGATCACCAGCTAATAAGTGACAGAGCCAAGATCCAAACACAGCCTCTAGTTCTTAACCACTATACTATAGTAACCAAAGGATCTCATGGGCCAGGAAGGCTCTAAAGAGTATCTAAAATAGCAGCAGAGTCAACATCGCTTACATCTGGTATCATCGATTTTTGTTCCACACGCTTCCTATTTGCATTTTTATAAGACAATGCCATTTACTCAAGGGAAGCAAGCTCATGTGGGTTGGGAAACCCTAAAGAACCCTGAGAAGTGTCTTGGAACAAGTCTTTCTGGCTGTTGGAGGATGATTCTGATTTGTGTCCCATTTCATGGTCTCCCAAAGCACCCATGGAATCTGTCAGCCTGCATGTCGCAGAACACACCATGCACCTTAGGCATATGGTACTGACCTAAGGACTAGAAACCGTGGGCAGAGATAAGTATGCCAGCCCTGGGGCTTGACCTTGGCAGCCCAGGGATGGTGGAAACCGCAGAAGTCAGGGTGAGGAAGACAGGGTGCCCGCCCTCCGCAAAGACTTTCTCTATCTTTCCAGTCTTCTGTTCTCTTGTTTTGCTTTAATATTCTATACCTCTGTATACTTCTGTGCCTCTATTAATAACCACATGGAAATGTCCGTTCATGAAGCCTCCCTCCTCCTGAAGCTGGGGCAAACCCAGAGGCAAATCTGGCTTTGCTCTCTTTGGGTACAACTTGCTAACTCAGCAGTAACTCTGCATGGACAGGATGAGACCTGGTCTAGAACACCCCTACCCTCACAGCCACATCCAGCACCTGCCTCCTACTATGACTTGTCCTACACATCTTAATAACCAGCCAGCACCCTTGTTGAGCCCCTGCTGCTACGGGGGCATCATGGTACAGTGGTTGTGAGCACAGTGTCCTGGGTACTCTGAAGCCGGGCTGCCTAGACTCAAATTCTGGCTCTACCACTTACTGTGTGGCCTTTGGCCACTTACTTAACCTCTCTGTACCCCCAGCTCCTCCTCTGTAAAGTGAGGATAATCATATTACCTGTGGCCCAGGTTCACTGGCAGGATCTGCTGATGGCAATGTGTGCCAGGTGAGAACAGTGCCTAGAAGTAGTAAGTGTTCTGTGAACATTGATTTGTCTCCCTTAAAGAAGCTTGCAGCCTTGTTAGGGAGGGAGCCATGCTATGATGAAGTTAGACCCTAAAGGTACCCATTAGGTGTGCCCAGTGTGCAGCCAGTAAGGTTTGCTGGGGAGAGAATGACCACCAGGGCTGGAGAGGTCAGGATGTCTTCCAGAAGGAGGACAGGGGGAGGGGCTGGGCCTGGTCTCCCCATGGACTTCTGGGTTCCTGCTGTCCTTAGTACTTGGCTGATGAGCTCTCTTCAGCATTACCCACAAGAGCAAACATTAATTGAGTGTTTGCTGTGTGCAAGCCACTGGAAGAGACCCTGAGAAACACAGAGGCCTTTCCCCACTCATCTGGATGTAGGCAGAATGTCTAGGAACAATGAGAAAGGCAGTATGGCTGCAATGTGGGGTTAGAGGAGGGATTAACAATAGGAGAAAAGGTTGAGAAAAAAAACTGTGGGCTGATTTGTGAAGGGTCCTAAAGGCTGAGCTAGAAAATTTGCAGGAAACACGGAGCTTCTAAGCATTCTTGTGCAGAGGGGACCGCTGCGGTGTTAGGCCCTGGATGAGCCAATAGTGGCAGAGAAGGAGAGGAACCCAACAAGAACAGATATAGGAGGGTGAAGGTCTTCGCCACCCCCTCTAGACCCCACACAGGAGCTAGGAGTAGAGTAGGGTGGGGAGGGGAAGGCAGAGGAGAATCCAACAACCCTCTCCTCCATGGTCTCCATAGCCTGCTCCTTCCTTCAGGTGACCCCCTTCCAGACCGGCCACCAAACATCCCTCTGCCCAGCCCACACATCACCTTCCACCTGTGGACAGATGAGGAGCAGCTCTGTAAGTGCCATGCTTTGACCTCTTCCATGGAAGCTGGCTGAAAACAGTGGCATATGTGTGTATCTGAGTCTTTGTGTGTGTCTCTGTGCATCTGTGTATGTGTGTTTGTGTACATGTGTGTATGTGTGTGTACATGTCTGTGTCTTTGTATATTTGTTTGTCTGTGTGTGTCTGTGTATGTATCTATATGTGTCTGTATGTGTATCTATTGTGTCTGTGTGTCTTTGTGTATCTCTATATCTATTGTGTGTGTCTATGTATGTCTTTGTGTGGGCATCTGTGCGTGTCTAGGTTGTATCTGTGTTTATCTGTATGAGTCTGTGTGTCTCTCTGTGTGTATACATCAGTGTGTTCCTTGTACCCTGAGTTGTTCTGTACGTCTGGAAGAAGAATGCATTTTCTCTGTCAGAATAGTTTGGTTCATTAGCCACTGGTCTCACATGTCTAGAAAGTACCACATGCCCATGATGATGCCAACAGACAATGCAAGTGCCCAAGAAGGCAGTCACAAAAGAAGTTATGGTTCCTGAATCTGGAGGGGGGTGTCTTTCAGAGAGACCTGATCACCCACACTTTCCCTCCACACTGGTGTTCCTGTCCCACTGTCCCCCTGGCTCTTGTCAAGGGAGAGGGAAAGACAAAGGTGCCGGATGCAGTGGGTAATGCTGGACTGGTGAACAGGGTTCAAGTCCGTCATTTCCTTTCACATGCTGTGTCACCCCAGACAGACTTAGTTTTCTCTCTGGGCTTCAATTTCCTCATGGGAAATAAAATGAAGATAGTATAGAAAAGCCTGGGAGTCTTTCCAGGAACTGATGGTCTGTTATCTGTGTCTCAGGGGAAGGATGATCAGAGAATAGGAGGATGCTGATGAGCAAATGTGAAAAAGAGAGCTCTAGGAGTCAGGAGGTACTGGGTTAAGCTGATTTCTTTACTGCAGGACTTTTCAGAGCCTTTAAGATGTTTACTGACGGAACTCAACAAGAGGTAACAGGCATGTGTGGGGTTCTCAGTCTGTTGGTCACAGAACCTATGTCCCTTCATGGAGCATCTAACACATGTTCAGCTGAACAGTGTTTGAGAAACATGGAACCCCAGGCCTTGCCAGGGTAAGGCCCTGCCAGCCTCCTGTACCCTCTCCCTCCTAACGGTCCCCTTGTTCTCTGCATCCCAGGGAAGGAACTGGCTCTCTTCCTATGCCCGCAATCCCAAGTGCGCCTCAGCGCTGACTTGGAGGCCTTGGATCTGCAGGGCCTTCAGCCAGACAGGATGCTGGCCCGGGCGTCCGTGCTGTCCACCGACAGTGGCATCGAGCGGGACATTCCTTTGGGAGCCGACGAGCTGCCCATGCCCAGCAGCCCTGAGATGGAGCATGCTGGCCTGCAGCGAAAAGGGGGCATCAAGAAGCGGGTGTGGCCCCCTAACATCTTGATGCCCTGCAGCTGGGATGGGCCCCTGGGGCTGCACCAGAGAACTGGCAGGCCCAGTGGGAATTGGGGACTGCTGCCCGGTGTCTCCCGCCTGCACACGGCCCGGGTGCTGGTACTGGGGGACGACAGGATGCTGGGGCGCCTGGCCCAGGCCTACCACAGCCTCAGGTAGGGCCCCAAGGAGGGCGGCTAGGGTGGGGCATAGTCAGGACACAGTTGGGCCTGGCATGGGCTGGTGAAGGATCAAGGAATGGCTAGGGAGGATCAGGAAGCAGAAGCCAGGATAGGATTGGGGAGGGTGGTGCACAGTGAGCCCATTCCATAGATGAGAAAACAGAGACTAGAGAGATCAGGTAAATCAATAGTCAAGAGATAACTAAGAACGGAGCCAGGATGAGGAACCAAGTCTGTTTGAAGCCAAAACTCCTGCCCTCATCCCTGTGTTCTGCTGTTCCTTCCCAGGAAACGAGAGACCCAGATGTTCTGCCTCACTCCCAGACTCAGCCTGCAGCTCTATTACATCCCTGTGCTGACACCTGAGGTGGCTGGATGGGAAGGGAGGGATGGAGGGGGTGTCAGGAGCAGGAGTCTGGGTTAAGGGATGGGCAGGGCTACACTGCAGCTCTGCCTCCCCTGGCTCTGAGAAGTAGGGTCACCCTTCCTCAGGATATGGAGTTGAGAGAGACCTCAGAGGTCAACTGTTCCAGAAGACACAGACGTGGGCCCTGTGGGTTGAATGTGGTCAGAGAGATGTTCTCTCACAGTGGCAGCCTTCCCATTGCTGGTTTTCATTTTGTATTTCTAATGGAATTAGTTGCAGAGAGCATTGTTATTGGAGAGCATTAAATTCAAAGCTACCCTTGTCTCTTCCCTTTCAAGGCTGATGCTCATTTTTCAAGTGGTCCTGGCAAGTGGCCCTCAGAAAAGGGTATTCTAGCTTCTTCTGAGGTAGTAAACAAAACAATCTTTCCATGGTTCAGAAATAGCCCCAAGAGACTGATTTGACCACATTCCCAAAGCTGGTACCTGGGGACCCTCCAGCCAATAAGAGTGTCAGAGAGAGGGCCTGAGAGGCCAGCCTCATCCCCTTATCCCCAGAAGCCCGCATCATCCAGGCATTTGGAGCTCGGGGAGCTGGCAGCGTTCCTGGGCCGTGCGGACCCGTGGTATGAGAGTACCATCAACACCCTGAGCCCAGCCATCCACAAGCTCGCAGAGATGGTAGGGGCAGCAAAGGTAGGAGGGTGGGAGGGAGATGGGAGGGGGCTATTTTAGATGCTACTCTTGACCCTGGACCTCAACAGTCAGCCCAGGGGCACAATGGTGGAAGGAGGAAGGAAAGGAATATAGGAGAGGAGCCCTGACCAGCTAGGGGTTGGAATTTACCTGGAACACTGACCAGGCACCTATAGTCAGCCCTGCATATCCACAGGTCCTACATCTGGGGATTCAACCAACCCCAGATAGAAAATATTCAGAAAAAAAAGTTACTTTGTTGCTGACGTGTACTATGTAGTTAGGACTATGATGGTTGTGTCTGCACTGAACATGTACATACTTTTTTTCTTGTCATTATTCTTGTCCTTAAGCAATACAGTGTGACAACTGTTTACATAGCATTTTCATTGTATTAAGCATTATGAGTAATCTAGAGGTGGTTTAAAGTGTACAGGAAAATGTGCATGGTTATATGCAAATACTATACCATTTTATATAAAGGACTTGAGCATCTTTGGATTTTGGTATCCAAGGGGGTCCTGGAACAAGTCTCCTGCAGATATCAGGGGACAATTGTACATTGGACAGGACCACTATGGAAAAGATGAAGTAAAACATTTTTTCTTAAGTGAGTAAGCCAGTTATATTCCTTTTTTTATCAGTTTCCTGTGATGATTTCTCTGTGATTCTAGTAGCTAATGCTTCTTGAACACTTCCATGTGGCAAGCACTTACACACAGCATCCCCACCAAGTAGATACTCTTGTCCACAGGTGTTGTTGTTGCCATATCCTCATTTTTCAGATCAAACAACTGAGGCACAAAGAGATTAGATAATTTGTCTCAAGTAAGAAAATGCGTGGTAGAGTCTCACCTGGAAGCAAGCAGTTTGATTCCAGAGCACGTTCTCTTAACCACAAACACAGTGCCAGCCCCTAACCCTGGCCATCCATGGGGAAGGAGTTAATCTTTTACTCATCTAAAAAGCCCTTTATATATTAAGAGAATCTTACCCTTTTTGTGGTCATATGTGTTGCAGACATACTATTCCTCTTTGTTATTTGCTATCAACTATGTCAGTAGTGTTTTTTGATCTTCAGAAGTTTAATATTTTTTTGGAATGCATATTCTCTTTATTTAAAAAAACTTCTTTATCAAGTTCATATCCCTTCAAGAAGCTATATTTACTATCAAATTTAATATATACTTTGTTTACAAACATTGCAATATATCTAACATTTCATTTCTCTATGTTTTACTAAAGCATATATTCATGCATTAATTTATCAATTTAATAGTTATATTAGTAACATAATCTACTTTTGTGGAAATATATTAAAGAAAAAAGAGGACATATGTCAATTTGATTTGACTCGTCACAATTCTAAACAAAGAAAAGAGGACTTGGTTAAATAAGTTTAATGTTTCATTAAAAATAACTTTTATTTTTACCAAATAAATGTGTGCACACATATTTAAAATGCAAATAAGTTTAAAGTTTAAAAACCTAAAGAAATATACTCTTTGGCACCAGTACAGGAGAGGAACCACTTTCAACTTTTTAAATTTTTATTTTACTTTTGCATTTTTAAATAATGTGCGTATGGCTGTCTCATGATTTCTGTACTTCGACCTTACTGATTGGCTTTTTGTTGCTACACATGAAGGTTTAAACTTTCTTAAAACCCTAAAATTCTTTACTTTAATTCTTCAAAGATGTTTAATATTTTTATACATAGCAATTTTATGCTTTGAAAGGCCTTCTTCATTGATTAAATGATATCCAAGATTAAATAAATATTCACTAATATTTTAACACTTTTAATACCTCAATTTTTACAGTTCAATAACCCATCTGCAATAATTTCAGCGTTTAGTGTGAAATACGTAATTTCATATTTTCCAAATGGTTAGCCAGTTGTCCTAAGCTATTTTTTGCATAAACCATTTTGACCTATCAATTTAAAATGTCACTTTTATCAGTCACTAAATTCTTACATATGCTTGAGTTTATTTCTAGATACTTATTCTTTTTCATTAATTTATTCATTTCTGTACGAATTAGCACTTTCATATTTTGATAGCTGTCAGAGTAAGCCTATCCCATTACTCTTCTTTTTCAAAACTTTTCAGACTATGCTTATTTATGTTTGTTTCCAGATTAATTTTAGAATTTTGTTGTCATTTTTTAAAATTATTTTGGGATTTGGATTGAAATTTAGAGGAGAATTAGCATCTTTAACATATTAAATCACCCTCTCTGGAAGTGTGGTATAACTCTTTGTTTATTAAAATCTTCTTGTATATCTCTCAGGATGGTTATACAGTTTTCATTGTATAGCTTTTACCATTTCTTGCTAAATTTACCTTTCATGTTTGAAGTTTTTTCTTGTAGTTATGGATGGTATCTTTCTCCCATTATATTTGGGTAGTAGTTACTGCTAATATAAACAGAACCTATTGATTTTTATGTATTTAATTTTAAACTTGCCATTTAACTGAGCTCTGTATGTTGTGTCATTGCCTGATTGGTACCTTCTTACATCTTTTATTCTAATAAAGATGTTCGGGGGAGGTATGTTTTCAGAATTATTGCTTATCTGAAAATGTCTGCATATATATGAAACACTGTTTAGCTGGGTATTAAAATACCTTTTCCTTGAAACGTGAAGGACATTGCAGGAGGAACATCTAATGCAGGTCTTATTTATGCACCTTTGTTGGTAGCTTTTCCCCTGCCAGGACACATGTAGGATTTTGGGTTTTCCCTGCTCTCCTTCCCTCTTATAATTAATAATTTATATGGCCCTTATACTTATTTTAAAAGCAAGTTTCCACATGTAAAGACTGGAAACAGTGTGAGCAATGACAGCATCATTAGAATAAGTTCATAGTTCTTCAGCGTGACCTTTTTGAAGGAAACAGTATTTCAATAGACCAGATATGAGAATCAGAAGAGATATTATAGGATAGGATACAAGATAGATTAGATAAACTCTGAGCTTCTTTCCAACTCAGATACTATCAGAGTCTATTTAGACATTCTGTTCTCTTTACCTAAAAAACTCAATCATTATGCTTTATAATTGTATGGGGTTGGGGAAGGTCTGTAAGACATGGCACTAGTCCTTCCCAATAACAAATAAACACTAATTAATTAATATATTCAGATATATCAGATCATCTGGTTCAACCTCTCATGCCCAAGGTTACCTGGCTAGTGAATACCTATTCCAAATTTGAAACCCAGTTGAGATTCTCTTATCATTAGTTATCTTCTCAAGCATTTTGTCTACCTCAAGCACCCAGCACAGTGCCTTACACATGGAGGTGCCCAATATGTCTTTGTGTAATTGAAATGAATCAGAGCCCCTGGGGAGATAGTGCTTTGAACAGGTATATTTTGACTAGGAGTTGAAATTGAGTAATACAAAAGGCTTAGACTGTGCTGAAGAATGAGCTGGGTTAGTGCATCACAGAGGGTGTAGGGGGCTTTGGAGTTTCTCTATTAAGAAAATCGTACCTCCCATAGTAACACTGAGGGAGGTGGCTGAAAACATCTTCTGTCTCCCTCACAGCCTCCCTCCTTGGGCACATCCCGAACTGTAGACCCCTTCATCCTGGATGTCATCACCTACTATGTTCGCATGGGCACTCAACCTATCTATTTGCAAATCTATACAGTAAAGGTAAGCTTTCCACCTGGGGCTCCAAGGATACCATGGCAGCCTGCTGGACCCCAGGATCCCACTACCTTGGCTCTGGGGAAACACAGGTTGCCAGCTGCATATCATAAAATCACCCAGACTCTCTTGGTTGTTAACTTTATCTTCTTAATCTCTGGATTTCTGTGAATGCCCATTTTTCATGCCTCTGCCTCTAGCTTCCTGTCTTACTGAACTTTTATCACTCTGCATCCTGTGGTAGACCTTTTCTTTATTGCCTTCCTGATTTTGACTTAAATGAAGGAGTTAGGCCCTTTCCTTGATTTCCAAAATACAAAGCAAAACAACACAAAACAAACAAATGAGATTAGATAGCTGTCACTGCCCTTCAGCCAAAGGTCCCCAGTAGCACACCTGTAGCTGAGCAGAGTTGGGTTTCCTGACTTGCTGCAGTGAGGGGGAACACACCATGGAGAACCATGAGGCATCTCAGGAAGAGGCTGTTAGAAAGAACTTATTATAGGATTTGGGTTCCTGCTGGGTGATTTTGAAGAGAGTTCCCAAAAGCTGGACTCTTCTCTGGGTTGGATGCTGTCAGGAAGCAGGAGTGATTCTATGGCTGGGGAATCTCAGTAGTTCTTACCATTATTCTTTGACCCTAAAAAGCAGAAGCCACTTATATTTGCCAAGATAGGAGGGTAGGGGGAATGACCCACATAGAATTTCTGTTTTTGCCTGTGTTCAGACATGATTGTGGCATGGTCTGGTTTCTTTCTTGACCCATTATAGTCACAGAATGGCCTTGCCTAATAATGTTGGCATCTGTGAAATTGTTTATGGTCAACAGGAAAACACTAAGTCCTCATTGTGAGTGCTAGGCCAGCTCCCGGCTTCTGGCGGCCACTCTTCTCTCTCTCCATCCCTGTTCTCAAAAATCCTGTGGCCACTCTTCCTTGTTGTTCCAACATCCTCCCTCTTACCCCATCCACACCTTGCCTCACCCTTTTTTATCTGTCTCTCTTCCCTCAGGAGCCACTCCTCCCCCCAAATTTCCTCCGAGTCTCACTGAAAGCAAATCAGCTCACTAGCCCTTCTCTTGCACAGCCCTGGACCTCTCTGTGCATGTGGAGGACTCAAGTTCTCCTCTCTGGCTTTCTCTTACTCGTGTCTACAAGAGATTCGATAACCTCCATTATATGAATTTTGTCCCTTGCTCCTGTCATCCCCATTAGTAGTGGTTACAGGGAGTTTGGGTTTCAGTAATAGTTTTTCCACTATTTATAAATATATTGTTATAGATATGATATATGGATAGATATATGGACAAAGTCAGATTAAGTAATCATTGGGTGTAGCTTAAAATCTAATATTGAAAGGTGGGATGGGAAGGAAGACCCCTGCCCTGCCTCTAGACACTCCAAACCATCCACATCCTCAGGCTCTGGGGGTTGGAAGTAGGAGCCGCCTCTGGCAGAGAGTTGGCCTCTAACCTCCATCCAACCTCCCTCCCTGCCTCTCTCCCTCTAGATCTTCTTCGGTGACCTGAGCCAAGACTCTTCAGAGGATATTTTTCTCACTGAGCTAAAGGTGAAGATCCAAGACTCCAAATTCCCCAAAGGTAAGCATCTGTTCCCCTCTTTTCCAAAGCTCGCCCTGACTCAGCTTCCCCTAACTGCATTTCCAGAAGGTCCTCCCTCCTCTTACTTAGTGATGCCCCCATTCCACTTTCCCTGAACACTAGGGTACCCTCAGCTCCTTCCAAGCTCATCTAGACTGAAGGGCAGCCTGGGCCTCCTGAGGTGCTGCCTTTTCACCTAGGGACAGATGCTGTGAAAATTCTGCAGCCTAGGCTCCTCAGTGAGGTGGAGAAGATGGTGGAGGCAGGGGAGAGGGGACACCTACATTCAGCCTCTTCTCATCTTTCCTTAGATGGTTTCTCACCCAGGAGGAGAGGCATGGCAGAGGGCCCAGGGGCTGAGCTCTCCATTTGCTACCAGAAGGTCAGTGGAACGGGCATCGTCAGGAGGTAGTCAAGAGGTACTGCTGTATGGAAGCAGGTGTCAGGAACATGTGGGACAGTAGGGGTGGGGGGATGCGGATAGGGGGAAGCAGACAGAACCAGAGGAAGCTTCTGCTTTTTTCTTGGCACTGCCCCCAGTTTCCTAGCCTTCAGAGAGTTTTGCAGAGATGTGAGGGTTATGACTGTTCTTACATATAGACAAGGAGGGGATCTGATTTTTAAAACAAGGGGGCTATCCCCTTGCTCAAAAATACCTTCCTCACTAGCTGACCAGATGCATTGGAGATGGAGTCCTTTGGGTCTAGAAGGCTGCACATGCTCCCTGGGGCTAAGAGCGCTCTAAACCCGTATCCCCTAGCCCCTTATGGGACATTAGTGACACAGAAAGGCTCTTGGGGCAGGGACAGAAAGCAAGACTGCTGACATGAGGATGCATGGGGATACGGTTGTCCTGAGGACCCCCATCTGTGCCTACATACTCTTCCCTAGGCCCTGCTTAGCCACCGGACCCAAGAAGTCGCCGTTTCGCTGCGTGCCACTGGCCTGGTCCTGAAGGCCCTTCCAGCCAGTGACACTGAAGGTGAGGAGCTGGAAAATCAGAGCAGAGAAAAAAGGGACAAGAAGGGGAAAGCTAGGGGCAGGGGGAGAGGAAGAGGGGTTCAAGTGATAGGAGATGCAGTGAGCCAGGTGAAGGAGGCCTCCCGCTCCATCCCTGAGATTGTGTAATGTTGTTGAGCTCCCACTCATGCTAGGCTCAGGACTGGGCACCAGGCTGCCTGGGTGAAGCATAGTTCCCGCCCTCAGATGCTCACTATTGAATAATTCCTGCTCTAGCACTGAATTACACCTCTGCAGCCTGATGAGATACAAGCTGGAAGGTGGAGGGACCACATGGAGGAGGTGTAACTGGCCTCAGGCTTCTGCATTGGGCCTACAGAGCCAGTTGAGTTTTGTCTGGAAAATTTTTATTTTGAATATTGTTCCATGGGGCAGGTACTCTCCATTTCACAAAAGGCATCACTAGTCCAAATTATCTAATTCTGGCTAATTATCTAAATATATACATATAGATAAATAGATAGATAGATAGATAGATATGTATGTATGTATGTATTAGATAATAAGATAGCTATCTAATGATCTAAATCCAAATGTAGATAATAAAAATACCTATTTATGTGCAGATAGTTATATGCATAAATTATAAACATGAGTTCTTGTTAGCTCCCTGGTCTCCTGGAATAAAGGTTGGTAATGTGGATTACTAACCATTGCACACATTGATCAGAGGCCAGGTAATGTTCTATGTCAAACATATTAATTCTTTTAAGCATATTAACCCAATGAGATAGGTATTATTATTATTAGCAACTTTTTACTCGAGAGGAAACTGAAACAAACAAAAAAATAACTTGCCCAAGGTCTCATCTCAGGTGGTCTCACAGAGGAGCCCATATTCCTCACTACTATGCTCTACCACCTCCTCTGTGATTGCCAAATCTCAACAGACCAGAACTAAGGGATGTGACTCACAGGTGCTTGTAGAAGATCATTTCAGAGCAAATAAACTTGACTCAGGCAGAGATGTATCTTGTTCACCACTCTACCCCTAGTGCCTAGAACATATCCTGGCACACAGTAGTAGATACAAAATAAATATTTGCTGAATAAATGAAGTGCTACTTTTTATCCAAAATTTTGTTTTAAAAAGAATGAATGAATCTGGAATATTCCACAATAAACATAGAATGAAAATACACATTAGCCAGGCTGGAATGCCTATGCAGAAGCTGTCTCTGATCCTTCCCTCCTCTCCCGTCCAACTACGAGTAATTGCTCTGACTCTAAAATCCTCTATGGCTTTGCTAGCATTCCAGTTATGACACCTGTCTGTCTATAAGGCATTCGTGTTCATATATGGGTACCATCATTCCTAAATTTTCTTGGCATTCGGCACAAAGAAGAAACTAAAGAAATAATTATTGATTTGATCATTTCCTGATAAAATGTCTTCCAGGTGGGTTGAATTGTGGATAATTATGTGAAACTCTATCACAGAGAAACATTCTTTACTTGTAGGTCTTTAACACCACAAAGGAGACATGTGACTTTGGCAATAGCTCTTAACCAAGAGGTGATCACAGAGTTGGTCAAGAGTGCAGATTCTAGAAACTTAAAGGCAGGCTTCGAAGCCCAGCTTTACCACTTACCACTATGTGACCTTGGGCAAATTACTTGGGACCTCTCTACATGTTTTTCACTTCCAAAATGGAGATGAAATACTAATTTATGTGCACATAGTAAACTATAATGTTAACTCTTATTGTTAAAATTGTATTTCTTCTATTTCCCTCACAAGTCTCCCGCCAGCCCCCCACCCCCCAATTGATGCCTCCTACAAGTTTTCCACCACAAAACCCTATCAGAAGTGATTCCAGAACCCTCCTCAGAGGCATAAACATTTAAGAACCCTCCTTTGTCGTACACAACATCCCGGGCTAGGTGTTCCTTCGGTTTTCAATATGCTCAGTAGCTGCAGTGAAGTTCAACAGAATTTCTCCCACTGAAAAAGGGGTGCAGAAGGAGGTGAAGAAAGAGATCTGGGTTGGCGATAGCTGCTAAGCCTGAAGATGCAGAAACTTTGTAGTTTCACCAGGGAAGAGAGAGGGATGATCAGGAAGAAATTAAAGTTTGGCTAGAACCAAGGTGGAGTCCAGAAAGTCCAGGTAATGGAAGGGGGTTAAAATAGGAGGTTGAGATGGGTTCATTAAGGTCTTCTTAGGACCTAGAATAGGACCTAGAATCTTGAACACCACTTTCCTGGAGGCCCATTCAGAGCTGCCCAACCCCCATCTCATTCCTCCCAGTTCCAAAGCCCACTCACTGCCCCCCATCGTTGCTCCCCTTACAGACCACATGTGCCTGAATGTCAGTGTGATAGAGGTGGTCAAGTCATCCAACCTGGCTGGAAGGTCCTTCTCTGTAAGTACTGGGTAGAATGGGAATTGAAGATATTCAAACAGGGTTGGTAGCTAGGAGACCAGAGGTCAGAGAAAGGGATTTGTGAGCCTTTCTGAACCTTTGCTATTGAAGCAGGTCTTCTTGTTGGAAAGAATCTGCTTTCCAATCAGTCGGTTCAAAATATTAAACATCACCTGACATGAATAAGGCATTATAAGAGTTAAGGCCTTGCCTTCCAACTGCTGACCGCCCGAAGACCCAGATAACTACAAAATGCACACACATCTGGCATCTCTCTGCATTACACAAAAGCCAGACTTTAAACAATAGCAACCGAACTTTTGACCAAATCACACCACCTCTTTCAACTTCATTGCCCTACAGCTGCTCTTTGCCCTTTGCCTTTGCCCTTATTGGTACTTATCAATATGGATTCCCTTACTGATACAGACAGGGCTCACCCATTTTCTCCCTACCTGATGACCTCTCTGGACTTTATTTTCCTAGTCAGCTGGACCTTGGACCTCATGATTACACCTGAAAAGTGTTCTCAGATACTCTCAGTTCCCCCATACCACCAACCAGGCAGACACTCACTTTAGATCAAGCCGTCTCCTCAGTCTGTATGCTCAGTGGTTGAATGTTTCTGGATTAAATCCAACAACCATGTAGTTTAGGGCCACAGCAAACTCATGGCCACTCCCCTCAACCAGATCCTTGGCATCACTCAACACATTTCTCTTCCATCTCTTCCTGACTCTTCTCCATCTTTCCAGTTCTCTTTTCTCCAGGTTTGATCTCTCCCTCACTACTGCTCCTTTATTTTAGCCTATAAACATATTCAAGTCTTTTCCATCCTAGAAAGAAAAATCTCTGCCATGACCCAACTATCTCTCTGGCTACCACTCAATCTCATCCTTCCCTTCTCAGTCAAGCTTCTTGAGAGATATCTCTAGAGGAGTTTCCAGTGCCTTACCAATGACTGTCCTACCCACTACCATCCGCTTACAGCCCGCCCCATGGTGGAAAAGTCACCACCATGTCACCAAGACCAAAGGTCACTTTTTAGTCCTTATATTTTTTATTCTTTTTAAAATAATGTTTTAGCTTATAAACAAAGGTTTTCTTATTTAGTTTGGGAAATACAAAGAAGCACAAAGAAGTAACTCTACTAGTAATCTCATCATCTAGAAAGGATGACTATTAATATTTTGAAGTATAATTTTTAGGTATCCAGCCTTTTTTCCCTATATATTTTTACATAATTGATAGCTAGCTACATACATACTGGTCTGTAACTTGATGTTTTTATTTAAAAATATACTAAAGCATTATGAATATGGCTTGTCAGGATCTTATGTCACTATGTTTTATGTCATTAAACATATTTTATTAAATATTTATTACATTATGGCTACATATGCCTGCATAATTATTTAGTTGAGTTTTTATAATACACTTAAGTAAGTTCTCATTTTTCACTATTATAAACAATACTGTGAGGAACATACTTGGGGATATATATGTGCTGAAAATCATTGTTATGCCTTTTTAAAAAATGCCTACAAATGATAACACACTCAAGTGGTACCCATATTTTTGGATTTTTTATATATTTTGCCAAATTGCTTTCCAGAAAATCTATACCGAATTTCATTCTCACCATAGTGTTTGAATGCTAATTTTGCTGCACAATGAACACATTGGCTAATTTTTTTATCTTTGCAAATTTGTCAAACTTTTCATTATTTCAATTTTTATTTCTTTCATTACCGATTGATGAAGTGGAAGAATTTCTTATATTGATTGATTATTTCTATTTCTTCATTTGCGTATTTCCTGTTTATTACACTTATCCTAAATTAATATTGTGGCGTCTCTATTTTACAATATGCAAAGACTAATCCCTTATTTGTCATGTATTTTGGAAATACTCTTCTCAGTTTGTCTTTTAATGTTGTTTATGATTTATTTTACCTAAAATAGGTTTATATATTGAGATAGCAAAATCTACTAATTGTTTTTCTTTGATGATTTCTGCCTCTAGTATGATTATATGTTACATATGTCTGATTCTTTTTCAAACACCATATTTCATCAAATTAAGAGATATCATATCAGTAAGAAAGAAAGAATACTTCCCCAACTATGAACAGTGCTTTCTTATCACATTGGTTGCAAAATACTTCTTAATTTTGGAGATGTTAAAATATTTCTCATAGTTTTTATTCCTTTTCATATTCCTTTATCATTTTAAACATTTTTACTTTATAGTCTGATTTCTGTATTTACGTTATCTAAATTATTGGGACTGTAATCCTTCTATTTATTGGGTCCACTGACGCCCATGGTAGCTTAATTTCCTAAATGTTTCTTCAATAGTGAACTCATATTTGTTGAAGTTTTATCTGTGGGAAACCTGAGCGGAAAACTTGTCCTCCTAGAGAAATTCTGTACTTGCTCTTGCCAAGAGCCTCAGACCACATTTTGAATTAACTTCGTGGCTCATAAATTTCCAGACCATGCAGACAGTGTAAAATTGTACCCCAAATCCATATATGGACAGGTTTGTGGCTATGAATTTCCAGGGGAGACTTTTCGCCTTCACTCACAGCACAAACCACAGCAGACAAGCTTCCCTGTGATCTCCCATTGCTGCTTGTGCCTTTTTTCTAATCTAGTCTCTCACTGAGAGTATAACCTTCAATAGTCCTTGAAGGGGATCTGTTTTAAACCCCTGCCTCATTTGGGGCCCAAGACCTTGTCTCCTATCCTCCGTGTCTACTGAATACAAGCCCCTTGATTCTTGATATTAGCAAATGCCCCTGAGACAGCCAAACCCGTCTTCAATTTTGATATTTATTGACATTTTCTTCAGTGCCTGGCACATGATCAATTTTTTAATATCCTGAGACAACTAAAAATACATGCATGTTTTCTATCTACAGAATATAAAGTGTGATGTTTAGTTATCAAATCAAATACGTATTACTCTAATTTACAACTTTTTTGTCCACCTCATCTATTCAAAACTGAGAGAGGTTTGTCAACTTTCCCGCTATGATTTTGATTTTGTCAATTCTATCTCAGTTCTGAACCCAAATTTTCTTCATTTCTCATTACTGCTGCTGTGAAATATGATGCCTTCTTTGTATGAGACCCCTCTCTCTCTCTCTCTCTCTCTCTCTCTCTCTCATACTTCATTTCATAGAAGATTCTGAAGAATCACAAGCATATGCCATAGTGGGATTTTTTTCATTCATTATTTTGGATCTTTTAAGGATATTCTCAGTCTAAAGACTCAAATCCTCTGGTTCTGAGATATTTTCTATAGTTTTAAAAATTATTTCCTTCCTCTATTTGCTAGTCTATTTCTGAACTACAGACAGTCAGATGTTAGGCCTTCTAGAGTGATATTCTTATTTTCTAATCTTTTTTTCTCCCATTTTCCTTCTCTTCAAGTTTTGGGAGCTTTCTTCAAGTTCATTTACTGAATGTTTAAATTTCAAGAATTCGTTCTTGTTTTCTAACTATACATTTTAATAGTATTCTATTCTTGCTTCATTGATGCATTATCTTCTTTTTCTCTCTAAAGATAGTAATTATTATTTATTTGAAGTTTTCTTCTGCTCTCTCTATTGTGTCTATTTCCTGTGAATTCCTGTTCTCTGTTTGCTCGTTTTGGCCTCTTTTTTCTTTTTTTATGTTAGAGGTTCTCTCCAAATACATGGTATCCTTGGCTGCCTATTCACATTTAGAGTGAGACACTAAAAAGCTGAGTCAGGGGAGGGCTTCTCAGTGGGCAGTCAGAAGGCCATGATCCTTTCCATGGGGGGGAACCCAGATATCAGCATATGCACGTTTTTGCTAGGACAGTCTCGTTTTTCTAGTAAAAGGATCCTTCAGTCTCCTGCCTTGGGGAATGATGGGGTAGGGGATTTTGGACTGCTGGATCTGGGTTGGGTGAGGTGATTAGAGCGCTCATCATTCAGCAATCCAACTATATGGAGTAGAGCACTTCACTCCCTCCTTCTCTATTTGTGGTATCTGCAAGTCTGGAGTCTCTCTGGTCTAGTTTCTCTGGTCTCTGTGGCAGAGAGAGGATTCATTGCTTGGCTGCTGAGGGTAGAAATGGGAACCTGAAGTCACCTAATTGTTCCTCATACCAACTTTCAATAAATTCTCTTTTTTAGGCTCCATCTTATTCGCACTATCTCTGGAAACTGTGGCCTCCAATTCATGAAACTTTCTAGAGTTTTGATCCTTATGTTTGACTTTACTCTCTCTGTACTCAAATATATATTATAGTTTAGGGCTTTAGGTATCTTCTAGTTTCATTAAAGATGCACTTCCTTGTTTTGAGGCGAATTATAAAAAGGAAAATGAGAAAATACATACTGCCATTTTAAAGTCAGAAATCTTCATTCTTTTATTTTTAAAACGTTTAAATTTTATTTTAGCTACGCTTCTTATAAATAGGATTTTATCCTGACTCAGTCTGAAAGTCTTTGTTTTCTAATAAAGAAGAGTTTAATCCATGACACTAACTTTATGTGCTATTTGATCTTACTTTGCCATCTTACGCTGTGCTTTCAGGGGTTTTTAAAATGTTTTTTGCTGTTTTTTATGTTTCTTTGTACTCAGGTTTTGTTTGTTTATTGTTCCCCCTCTGATGATTTGGAAATTATATGTTCTTTTTCTATCAGCGGTTACCCTTAACTTGAAAATATGTTTGAAAGTACATTTATATGTTAATACTCCAATAAAGCTAGCTTGCAACACCCATGGACGTTCTCCCTGGTTTTCTATTCCTTTGATCAGTTTTGAATGACTTCCACCATTAGAGCTGATGCCCTGTCCTCTGAGTTTTTAAGCTTCCTAAATCTGTGAATCCTGAGACTACTTTCTTGTAGTTCTTTGATGTGTCTCATTGTTACTTCTTGGCCTCTTTCC
>NW_006442497.1:4468080-4479857 GCF_000325575.1 Pteropus alecto | reverse complement strand
ACTCTAAACCAGTGCCTTAAATTATTACTGTTCTCTACTTCTACCTATGGCTCACTTCTGTCAAACTTCTGTCAAACCCTTTACACAGTTTTAATACAATTTATTAAGGACGCCAGAATCTGTATCTCCTGATCTGACATTCACTCCTGAGTTTCTGACTCCTGCATTCAACTAAGTTAGCATGAACTGGATGTCCCACAACACCCCAAACTCAAAATATTCAAAAGTAAACTCAGTGCTTTCTAATAGTTAAGAGCCCTCTAGAGCCAGACTGCCTATATTCAGACCTTGGCTGTGCTATTTCCCAACTGTGAGACTTTAGGCAGTTATCAAGCTCTCTGTGCCTCGGTCTCATTATCTGTAAAATGGGGATAATAATAGTACCTAACTTATCTAGTTGTAGGGATTAAATAATTGCAATATGTAAAGCTCGTTGGAAGAGTGCTTAGCCGAGTCAGGGCAATATGTGTGTTAGTGGTTGTTTTTATTTCCTCCCCTCCCCCCCTACGTCCTGTCTCTCACTTAATGGTACCATCGTTAACCAGTTGCCTCTGCCAGAAACCTAGGAGTCATCTCAGATACCTCCTCCTCTTCACGTCCCCAAGTCCTGCTGCTTTTCTCTCTCAAACACTTCTCAAATCTCTCTCTTTCCTCTCCATCCTCCTTCTTCAGATCCAGCTAGGTTGACCAACCATCCCAATTTGCCTGGAATTGAGAGGTTTCTGGGGACGTGGGACTTTTCAGTGCTAAAAACCAGGAGGACAGTCCCAGGCAAGCCAGGACAAGTTGTTCACCTTTGGTCCAGACCTTCATCCATCCCCTTTTCCTGGACAAACGTGATAGCCTTCCAGCTGGTCTCCCCGATGTTACTCCTTAGGTCTACTTTCCACATCTCTACCCCAGTGATCTTTCTAAAATAGATCTCGAACATGCTTAAACCCCCTCCACCATTTCCCATTCTCTATGACAGAAGGGCAGAAAAACTCTTCAGTGTTTCAAAGCTTGGCTCCTCTTCCTCTCCATCCACAACTCTAGCCACCCCCTGCAGGCCCTTCACACCGTGGTATTTGGAAGTGTTCTGGCAGTCACACCCCTGTACCTTTGCTCATGTGCTTTGCTTGGCCTGAAACTGCATTCTTCCCTTCTTCTTCCCCACCTTCCTTTTAGAACTCCTATTTCTCCTTCAAGATGAAACTCAGGTGTCAACTCCCCCATCCTGATGCTTTTCCCCCTTCCCTCCACATCCTCCACCCCACCCTACTCTCCACTTCCCTGTGAGCTACGTGCCCCACTTCGTGCTCCTGTAGAGCCCTGGTGACACAGCCATGGAAGCACTGCAACACCATAAATGACATGATCTTTGTGTGTCAATGGACTGTGATCTCCCTTTACTCAGACCCTTGTCTGAGTCCTCGCTGTTCTCTCCAGCACTTAGCATGGTGTCTGGTCCACATCAGATGTTTTCTGGGTCAGCTAGTCCATCCTCTACCCCTATAGGATCTCATCCCAAACAGAAGCTCACTTTTTCTGAGGCTGCCTATCCATGGTAGGAGAGCTCTGATTGTCTGAGAGACCTATTGTACTGAGCTAAAATCTTCCTTCCTATAGGACAGCTCTGTTTAACCTTTAAACTCCAAAGTGGACCTATTTACCCTGATGTATTCTCTTTTGAAGTGAGTTCCTTACAATGGTTTCTGTTTTTAATGACCTCTTTAAACAACCTGATTGTGAGCTTTTTGAAAAAATCTAAACTTATCGCCCCAGTGAGTTCCTTTTTACTCCTGCACTAATCTGCGGGGGGAAATTCCTCTTTGAACTCGAATAGGTGCATGTGCATGTTCTGTCCCAGTGAGTCAAACGATAAACACTGAGAGATAGAGGAAGTTCACGGTGAGCTAGAGTGAAGGTATTCTGGGCTTTGAGAACAGCAAGGCTTGGGCATTGTGGCTTGGTGAGTTTAAGGGGCAGCAAAGATATTATTTAGGCTGGATTTAAATTTAGATATAGAAAAGTAATGAAGGGTAGTAGAATTAGAGCTTCGGGGTATGGAAAGCAGGAAGCCACCAACAGAGAACAACTAGCGGCATTTTGCTTATCCCCTCAAGACCTAAGACTGGGACCCTTTGCATATTCTGCATCTGGTCCTTTCAACTGACCTTCATGGTCACATTTATACACTGAAATCCAAGACCCCTGCGGTCCTCAGAGGCCAAAGCCAGGCATGTCAGGTGTGTCTAGGGGTACAGCCCACAAAGGGGAAATAAAGGCATCTGCCTGCACTGCAGGTAGGTGGGAGGAGGCCCCAAGACTACCTCTGGTTATCTAAAGGGCAGGGCCATGGAGGCCCAGATCCTGCCAGGAGACACTTAGAACAGCTTGATGCAGTAGCAGAAACACTCGAGTCAGAGAGCTGGGTCCGATACCTACCACTGTGAGACTTTCAGTGGGTCACAGTCAGTCCTTCCAGAGTTCTGTCTTCTCCTCTGTGAGAACCTTGAGTTTCCCTCACCAGTAGGGTCATTTCATTTAGGATACCAACCATATCATAAACCGAATGTCTCTGGCTTCCCCCCAGGCCCCAGCTCACCAGGACTTCAGCCTCCCTGTTGTCTCCCCACGTATTTCTGGAAGGTCACGGATGAAACCTGAGTGCTCACAATCACCCAGCTAGCTGTCTGGTCCATTCCCACAAGGTTCCACTGCCTGCCCCCTGCCCTCTACCCCGTCCCTTGCCATACCTGCCCACTGTGACTGAGAGCTCCAGGGTACCAAAGCTGCTACAGGGTCTGTTGCACAGCAGGGGAGAAGTCCCCTCTCTTTTTGTGTTACCCTCTGTCTTAGAAAGATTTTGGTAAATCTTTCTGTCTTTGCTCGCAATCCACCTGTTGTGAGTAATAGTAGAGCCAAGATTGGAACCTGAGCAGTCTGGCTGTAAAGTCTGTGCTTTGACCCTCCTCCTGGGAGAGTCTTGCATACTCTGCTGATAGATTTCTGGCTGGCCTATCCCAACCCAACAAAAGTGCAGCAGAAATTCCAGGACATGCTTGATGCCCCAATTTAGGCTGCTGCTAAAGCCTCTGCTCTATGACAATGAAAAGGTAGATTAGTTCAGTGGTTCTCAGCCCTGCCTACAATAGGGAGCTTATTTTAAAATGCTCACATATAGCTGGATTCCAGACCACTTAAATCAGAATCTTTACTTTTATGTTTTGAAAGATGGTTCTTATGAGCAGAGAGGGTTGAGAACATTTAGATGAGATAGACTAAGGCTCTAGCACCTCGGCTGTTCTGTGGTAGTGAATCACCCAAAGCTACTGTCCATGTGTGGATTGAGCCAGCAACCCAGAAAGGCCCTCTGAAAGCCCCACCTGGAATCCAGGCTGCTCCAATTTTCTGCCCAGTGGGACAGAGCCCCTCAGCAGCAGCTGCCACAGGTCAGGGGTCAGGGGGCTGCCTTTGGCTCTGGGGACTTTCTAGAGAAACCATGGGATATGGAAGGTGAAACACCTTGCCCCAGGTTCCCTATGCAGAGGATGAACCCCTTCCACCAGTATCTTGCCCCCAGACAATTCCATGGTACAAATTGATAAGGCCTGATCTGAGTCATGGGGGTAGGTGGCCACTTTCTGAACCCTCTGTTTCTGCCCCAGGTAAATAATTTTGTATGTAATTCAACATAGAACTGAGGTCAAGACTTATAAAATTCCACCCATGACATGACTAGCATACAGGAGCTGCTCAGGTAACTTGATAACCTGGCAAGCTCTAGCCACATCATTCCAGGTTGTGTTCAAAATTAAGGACAACAGATCGAGTAAAGAACCACAGAAACAATGAAAGACCCAGGGGCAAGAGCAGCCTAGTAGCAGTTTCTGCAGGATTGTCACTGCTCTGAATCACTTGCAGGAAGAGAGCCATGGACCCCATGTGCTTGACTGAAGAAACACACCAGAGTCCAGGGTGGGAGAAATTGGCAGGGCCATCTGTCACAAAGGTGACACATGAGCTGTCTCTTTGTTGCAGACGGTGACAAACACCTTCCGGACAGCCAACATCCAGATCCAGAGCCAGGACCAGAGGCTGCTGACACTGCTGCTGGACAAAGACAATCGGCGTACTTTCAGGGATGTGATCAGGTGAAGCTGGGCCTGCCATCCCTAGGGTTCCATGCCTCATGGGGCAAACCCAAGCAGCAGCCAGCCTCTACCATCTCCTGCCTCTAGCCCAGGATGCCTGGCCAGAGGTAGATCCTGTGGCCAGGCAAGTGTCCCTAGTGGGCATGGACTTAGGCCACTGCCCTATGACTTGAATCCAGGAAGGAGGGCAAATGAACAGCTAACCCTAGGCAGCAGCTGATATTAAAATTTCCCAAGATTCCTGCATGAACACTCAGCCTGTAGCCCTCCACCACTGGCTATCCTACTGTGGCAGCTGTACCCCAGTTAAAGTGACCCTTACTGGTCTCCCCTGGGAAGGTGTATTTGGGTAAGGAAGGCATACACAGCGACCCATCCAGGCATGTCAATCTCTCCCAGTGTTTGCCCTACGCCTAAGATGCTCTTTCTTGTCCTGACATTTTCTCTTCCCTCTATTAGGCTCTCTGTTCTAGACCCTACAATAAAAGGACTACCTTTAGAATCTCCAGGCAGATTTGACCCCTGAGATCCATCTCTGAGCTGGCCTTTCTCCACCCACAGGTTTGAGGTTGTTCGCTGCCCAGAGCCATGCTCTGGGATCCAGAAGTCTAAGGCACTTTGGCTCAGTTCACACCAGAAGAAGGAAATGGAAAGGACCAAAGCCATGCCCAAACCCCTTCTAATGCCCATCAACACATTCTCCGGCATCGTCCAGTGAGCCTGAAGGGGCAGTGGAAGAACTGAATCTGAGAGCCACGGGCCCAAGAGGAAGGATACACTACCCCACCAGTCCCAAACACACACCAATGGATGGAGCCAGGTCAAGAGGCCCTAGGCATCTTCTTGCCCTAATTAGGAGCCAGCAAGTGCCCAGAACACAAGAGGCTGGCTGTGGTGGGTAATGGAGCAGGTCTACATGAAGGCTCAAGGGTGGCCTGGGCAAAGCTGCTCACATACAAAGCCCAGCTCTTTGCACAAATGTCCACTCTTTCATTGATTTTCAATTCCCACCTCTTTCATCTAAGCTCCCCACTTAGCCCTTAAGATCAAAGTGAGAGCTGTGCCCAGGGCCCTGTGCCCTGGGGGAAAATGAGAAGTGGGCAAAGGCAACTATACCTCCTCCTCCTGAGTCTGCTTCCTTCCTTCACTTTGGCATCTGCCCACCTCACCCAATCCTAGGCAGCCATCTCTCTCAGTTGAGAGGAAAGTGTCAGATTCAATAAATGCACACTAAAGTGTTTCTGCTTTTATCCAATACGAAGCAATATTTATATTTTAATAGAGATTAAGAGCAGTACTTCATTTAACCTAATGAATTCTCTTAGGCCAGGTAAGAGTTCTGTGAAGTATTTACTTGTGTGTTCTGTCTAACTGCCTACCCCTCTCCTCATTCACATTGGCTTAGGGACTCCTGACCAGCACTGTCCCAAAACAAAGGTGGGAATGCAGGCTAGTTGCAGAGAAACCAGAGATTAAAGACATCAAAATCCTTGGCTTTTGAGTTTGAAAACTTAAACCCGCATGTATAATGACACAGAACCAGTTCCCTCACCCCCAGGACTAGATGTGAGGTGAGGGGAAAAGTAACAGAGAGAACATGAAGGCTTGACTTGAGTTCATCCCTATTACCTGGGCAGAATCCCCAGGTATTGTCAGTTGGGAGTGGGGGTGGAGGGTGGAAGAGTCCCTTTTGCATTTGGGGATCCAATAGTAGAGAGGTAGGCACTTCACTTTTGACCTCATTGCCCCAGGAATGGGCACAAGTCCCAGAGCACATTCTCAATGCCTAGGGAATGGCATAAGAAGGGCTGCCTGGGGTGTCTAGGTAGATGGGCCCAAGGGCAGCCTTAGAGAGAGAGTCTTTGTGCCCCAATAGGCATGAGAAGCAGGTGAAGTTTTCTGAGGCAGTTGAAAGCAACAAGCCCAAGGGGGTCTGACAGTAAAAAGAAAGAGGTGCAGGTGTAAGTGGCAGTGGAGACTACGGACCTAAATCTCATAAGATGGACAGCAGCATGGTGGAGTGCCTGCCCCTCAGTGGAGATCAGCCCTAGACATGTGAAGACTGAGGAGTAGATGGCTGTGAGATCATCCACTGAAGCTGCAGAACTCAGGGAGGAGAGAGACTAGGGACAGCCTTCAATAGAACTGAAGTGGTTTTAAACCAGAAGTGATTGACATCACTGAATTTGAGTGAGTTTACCTGGAGGTGGCTAGACTTTTTTTTTCCTGCCACGGGGGTGATTTATATCAATTTGGGCATTCATAGTTACTAGGTTCTTTAAGTAAACATTCACAGTGTGTTAGGCGAGGGCTCTTGGCCTCCTCCCCCAATAATCTCTCTATCAACTTGCAATGGAAGCAAATGATAGACCAAATTCTGCTACACATACACCACCTCCCTCACTCCCCACCCCCAGCCAAATTAGGTGCCCTGAAGAAACCTGGCACAAAAAGTTCATTGAATCAGTGGCTGGACACTGGACCATATCGAAGTAAGGCCTATGGCACCACTCCAAAGGATCTGGACTGTAGGAATATCTAGGTTCTTAAACTGTATTCATTGAGGGAGGAAATGCTCCAAAAAAAAACTATAACCAATCCATGTGACTAGACACCACTAAATTTGCCAGTGAAATTTTGCCAATATCTATCATGCTAATTAATGAAGCCACTTCTGTTGTTCTAAGATTGTTGAAGAGCTAGTATTTGCTGCCTCCGTAGTGTAGCTTTTTGATTAAATATTAGCTAACCACCTTTGGAGTGTGTACTTCCTAGCTGGACAACTTAAGTGTAGATTAAAACTATCCAATACATTCATACTGTTTCAGTGTCTGGGGTGGCCGTCTGGATGGCGCGCTGGAGTGCCACTCCAAGACCCTTCAACTGTCAGCCCTCCCTAGGAATTGTCCAAACTTGAGAAAACTGTACCCACCTTCCAGGGGGAGCTCATATCCAATGAAACAGCTCTAGGTCCTGGAGACAAAGATAGCTGCCTCGCTGGAGCTTTGATTCTGAAGGAAGCAGAAAATAAACAAGATAAACATGCGAAATATAAACCAGTAGTGTGTTGGAAAATGAATAATACAGGCTATGGAGAAAAAGTAGGGAAGGGGAGTGTGCGAGTCTGGGGAAGGGTGAGATTTGGTATTTCAGTGACGATGAACAAGGATGGTCCTTGAAAGTAACTGAGTGTCCCTTGATCAGAGGGCATTTGAGTAAAGAACTGAAAAAGATGAGAGAGCTCATATCATGGCTTCCATTCTCGCCACCCCACTCCACTCCCTGTGACAGTTTCACTCGCCTGAAGCAGTTTAGAGATCTCAGATTCGTGGGCGACGCGAAGCAGCGTCGGGAGCCTGGGGGCCCAGCTTGGAGCGCACCCTGCAGGCTGCAGGCCGCGACCTTTGCGCACCCGCATATGTCCCGCGGGTGGAACAGCCGAAGGCTCGCGTTGCAGGAGGCAGGGAGTGGGGAGGCCGAGGAGGCGGCGGGACCTAGCAGGTGTAGCCCACAGGTGCGCCGGCCCCGCCCCCAGGTGCACCGATGTTCGGGGCGGGGCCACTTCCGGGCCGGAGGCCGGACGTGAGGGATGAGGTTGACCGTTGGCCTGGTGACCGCGGCACCGCCAGAGGCTGGAGGCACCGCCCGCTAGCTCCTCCGCCCGAGCCTCCCTCCGGGGGACATGGCGTCGCGCCTTCCCCGGCCGCGGCCACGCCTGCCCCGTGCCCAGCTCCGCCCTCCGCCTGCCCGGGTCTGACCAAGCCGGGCAGCCATGAACGCCAATCCCCAGTGGGACATCAGCAGGACGCTGGGAGTGGCCAGACTCTTCCAATTGGTGTGTGGGGTCCGGGATGCCTGCGTGACTCCGTTTCTGACCCTCTACCTGAGGCAACTGGGCTTGGCCGCGCCCTGGGTGGGCATCCTAATGGGAACCAAGCACCTGATCGCAGCCTTCTGGGCTCCCTTCTGTGCCTTCCTGGCCAAAAGCTACCAGAAAAGAAGGATGCTTCTGATAGGCTCGCTGCTTGGCTCGGTGGGAGCCAGCCTGTTGATGGCCCTGGTGCCGCCGCTGGACAAAGATCTAGGATACCGCTCCTGTAATGGCAGCCACAGCGTGACCACCACAGTCCTACCTCCCGGGGTCGCACTAACTCTGAACTTCACCTCAGCCCAAGAGCTGGCCTTAAACCACCCTGCGGAGGCGCCCAGCCTCCCAGACAAGAGGAGTACGGGGATCCGGGACGCCTCTGGCTTCAGAAAAGGATCTGGGCGAAGTATCAAAGAACCTTTCAGTCATCTGCCCAGCTACTTTGTGGGCTCCATTGAAGGAGCCGGGACCGCATCTGGCGTTCTCCTCCACCCTGTCACTTCAGGGATGAAAGATAATCCCTGGGAAGGTGCTTTTAAGGTGGTCAGTACTGCCCTCCCTTTGCTTGCCGGGGATTCAGCACTGGGAAGTCCAGCCAACTTGTCAGTTACCAAGGGGAACATCGGGGCCCTTGACCTCTCCTGGGAAGGGTTGCAATGGACTTTCATTCTCTCCTTGGGGTCTGTGGTGTTCTGGGAGCTGCTGACAGCCCCACTGGAGCAGGTGGCGGATGACAGCCTTTATGAGTACCTAGATTTTGTGGATGCAACTGACCGTTACAAAAACCTTTGGATCTGGAGGCTGCTGGGCATGTCGGCAGGTGTATGTGGCATTGCAGCCTTGGAGGGGCAGCTGGACTGCTTCCTGGTGACAAGTGGCCCCCGAGGTGTGATACACTTCTATGGCTACTCGCTGGTCAGCACCCTGGCTTTACTGGTGAGCATCGCATTTCCCGTCCCTGTCTACAGGCGGCGGGAGCCCAGCTACAAACCGGTCAAAGTACTGTCTCTGGTGGGGGGTGACCCCCGCCTTATTCTTCTAGCCTTCACTGTCTTTCTGATAGGAGCCGCCACCAGCACAGTACAGAATTTTCTGTTCTGGCACATGAAAGACCATGGGAGCAGCGAGCTGGTCATGGGTTTCTCAGTAGCCCTGAGCTTGCTGGGGGAAATTCTACTTCATCCATTCAAAACAAGGTTGCTCAGGAAACTGTCCAGGGTGGGCTCCGTGGGGCTGGGGCTAGGCTGCCTCTCAGGGCAGCTGCTGTACTACTCTTTCCTCTGGAGCTGGTGGTCTGTCCTCCCTGCTCAGATCATGAGTGCCATCAGCAACGGGGCTCTGTGGTGGGCAGTGGAGGCCTCAATAGAGGACCTGGCCACTCCCAGAACAGAGAGACCTTTGAGTACCATGTTCAGAGGCCACTTCTATGGGGGCGGGGCCAGCCTGGGTAGCTTTGTGGGGGGCTTCGTTGTGATGCACTTCAGCCTGGCTGTGCTCTACCAGGCCAGCTGCGTGGTCCTGTTGCTCTGGCTGGCCCTGTTCCTGTCCATTCAGCCAAAACTGCCTCAGGAGCGGAAAATCAACTACTCAAAGCTGCTGGCTGTGGAGGCAAGTGATACGAGTGACTCTGAGCAGGGGACTGAACGGGACTGGCTTGTGAAGGCCATGAGGGAGGAACACTCAGACTGGAAGGGCTGAGAGAAAGTCAAGATGTGCTGATCTTGGAAGCAGTCAAAAGACTAGGCAAAACTCAGTCTGCTGAGGACAAAACCCATGAGTCCTACCTCGGGCTTCAGGGAGCCTTGGGAGAGGGAAAGCATGTCTGTGCTGAAGCCCAGCTGGATCATCTCATTGTATGATTTTCTTTACTTTTCTAGTAAAAGGAGACTTCACTTTTTGCAGTTCAATCTTTTTTAAATAATGGAGGAAAAATACGTTTGCTAAAAAGCAAAAAAAAAAGCCCCCTTCATGTTCATCATATTTTGCTGTATAAGATTTGTGAGAGCTTTACTAGTACTGACTCTGCTGCTATTGATTTCAGCCATTGCTGGAGTGGTCAGATCCTGGCAGTGCCAGGGAGGCAATGGGGACCTGCAGGATTCAGGTGGCAGAGGAGGCAGTTGGCTTCGATTGAGTCGAGTACATTCCTATGGGTCCTAAGGGGCATGAGCCTGATCCTATTAAAGCCATGCTGTGGGCAGGTAAGAATTGTAATAAAAACCGAAACTCCTCTCTCTTCTCCCATTAATATACAGGTGCCCACACTCACGCCCAGGTACTTAAGTTTCCAATAAGAGAAAATGACGGGAAACGTAATATGTGTTCAGGGGAGAGAGGTTAATATGTGTTCAGGAGGAGAGTGGAGGTTAATAGGTTTATTCATTCTTATTCTCAGATGTGTTTGTCACCAGGGTTAGGATCCTTAGACTTGTTGTCCATACTTACGTCAGATCAAAGGCAATTTTGTGTCCTTTGGACTCACAATGCATTCTCCATCTCTCAAGAGCTTGTAGAGATTTTTTACATCTGCTTTGATTAGGGTGTGGCAGCCTCTGTAGGGTTAGGATGCTACAAGTACTCCACAATGCACCTGTGTTTAGCCACTTGGTAGGGTGCCTTCTTGAACCCTCCACATTTCCCAGGAAAGAATCCTTTATTCCAGAGGCCAGCCCTCAGAGTCCAATTATTCTATCTTATCATCAGATAAGTATAGGATATTGGATTTAGAAGGGGCATAATATTATAAATGAGACGGTATCTCAAAACTAGAGAAGGGAGACACATGCATAAATGTCCACTGGGCCAGACACAGTTCTAGAAACTTTATTCTTTTTAAATTCTCCCAAAGTAGCTCTAGGGTACAAATAAACAACAAAAAATTACCTCTGCCTTAAATAAGTAGGGATTCGGTTGTCTGACATAAGAAGCCTAGGGGTGGTATAGCTGCTCAGCGATGCCACTAAGGACCTAAATCTTTTCATCTCTTTGCTCTATCATTCTCAGCTTATAGGCCTCCCGTATTTGTTCACTCATAATAACAGGATATCTGCTGCAACTCCAGTCCTTTCATCCATGCTCCAGGCAGGAAGAAGAGGGCAAAGAAGCAACAAGATTGAATGCCTACATCAGGAAAACAAAAACTTTCCCAGAAATCCTCAGCAGATTTCTGAGTGAACTGTACCATGTGGCCACCCCAAACTGCAAAGGAGTCTGGGAGGTAGAGTATTTTCTACTAGGCACATTTGCGCCCTAAGTAAAATCAGGATCCTTTTAGGAATAAGGGAGAGCTGGCAATGTCTAGCACAGTACCAGAAGTGGAATTAACATCTAGGCCTCTCTCATTCCAAAGCCTGTGTTCTTTTCTGCATGGCAAGCCCACTTCCCCACAGAAATAACTTTAGCAATTTGACCTCTCACCACAACCCAGGAATAAATCAAATTTGTTACCTGACTTTTACAAACAAGAAAACGAGATCTTAGAAAAGTCACACATTGGGTCACTGGCAAAAACATCACCAGAGCCCTGATCTCCTTATCCCATATTTAATGCATTTTCTGCTATGCCAGTAGTTTCACACCTGGCTGGCCATCCAAGTCACCTGAGGAACATATCCAAAAAGACAGATTCCTGGGTTCCATCAGAATCTCTCAGGTGCGACCCAGAAACCTGTATTTTTAATGCAATGTCCAAGTGATTCTGATGGGACTAACCAAGCACCTGGATGGGCATCCTAATGGGAACCAAGCACCTGATCGCAGCCTTCTGGGCTTAT
>NW_006442497.1:4449940-4467992 GCF_000325575.1 Pteropus alecto | reverse complement strand
TATATATATATATATATAAAACCATCACCACAAAGTAGTGAACATATATATCACCCTCAAAGTATACTCAGTTACCTTTCCAACTCCGCGTGTCTCACCACTCCTTCGCCAAATGTTTCTTAGCATGCAATGAAAAGAATGATAGCTAGAGTGGTTACTATATGCTAGACACTGTTCTAAACATTCCACATGTACTAGCTCATTTAATCCTCAAAGCATATTAGGATATAGCCACTATTACCACCTCCAATTTACAGATGACAAAACTGACAGCTAGGTAACTTACTTGTGATCACAGAGCTAATAGGTGGCAGGGTTGGCATTCGGATCCAGCCTGGTGGCACTGGAGCCTGAGACTTTAACTGCTATGCTCCATGGCTGAGAAATTGGAGAAAAGGTTGGAGAAATTAAATGTTTAGATTTAAGACAGCTATCGCTTGAAATTTACTGGATAGTAGACAGTATTTACTATTGTAGGTAGACAGAACATACAATACCAAAACACAAACACGTGTGTGTCTCCCTAACATAAACAAGACGATGAGGAATAGGGCTTGGCTGAAGAAAAAAGTTAAGAAAGTAAGTGTGATTTAACCTGAAGATGAGGAAAAGATGGGAAAAAGAGGAACATGAGGTGGAAGAGGAGGAAGAGGCGGAAAAGGAGACTGAGTAATATAATGGTTTAAGAATCTAAAAGATGTTATGGGAAGGATGCTGAGAAATTTGTGTTTTGGCAATTTGATATTTTACTAGCCTCTATTTGTGAAGAATTGTGTTACTTACCATGAGAAACACAGGAATGAATAAAATGCATAGCCTCTAACCTCAAGAAGCTAATAGTCTAAATGGGAGGTTTACTTCTATCCATACATGCATACACGGGAAGCCCAGGACACTGAAAAATGCCATAAAAAAAAAAAAAGCATTACAGGAGGTTAGGAAAGGGATACATAATTTCTGACTCAAGAACTCAAGGACGATTTTGTGGAATTACATTTAAGCTATGCTTGAAAAATAGTAATCCTAAGTAGAGAGGGTGGAAACTCAGGGAAGGGCATTCTAAGCAGAGGGAACATCATGAGCAAAGTTACAGAGCTAACTGTAACTTGACCTCTCAGCACAACCCAGGAATAAAATCAAATTTGTTACCTGACTTTGTTCACTCATAGTAACAAGATAGCAATACACACACACACACACACACACACACACACACACATATATTTCATATATATATATATATATATGAAACCATCACTACAAAGTACTGAACATATATATCACCCCCAAAATTTCTTTCTGTCCCTTTGTCCACTCTCCTCCCCTCTCCCTCTACCCTGGTCCTAGACAGCCTCTGATCTGCTTTCTGTCCCTAGATATATAGTAGTTTGTATTTTTAAAGACTATAGTACATACTTTTTTGTGTCTTAACTTCGTTCACTTGTCATAATTGCAATGATTTCTGACACCAACTACCTGGAGTTAGGCCAGACTCTGTAGGTTAAGGGTACACGACTGCCCTCAATTCAGACACACTCACTTCTGGCTACAAATTTGGGGATCCCCATTCCCCCCTCAGTTTCAATAATTCACTAGAAAAATTCTCAGAACTCAAGAAAGCACTATATTTTGATAGCAGTTTTAATATAGTCAAAGGACACAAATTTTGATAACAGTTTTAATATAGTCAAAGGACACAAATTAGAATTAGCCAAAAGAAGAAATGTGAAACATCATGTCCTCTCCCTGTGAAGTCAGGATACATCATGCTCTCAGCACATTGATGCATGACAATACATGAAGTATTACCAACCAGAAGGATTCACCAAACTTTGGTGTCCATGGTTTTTTAGAGGCTTCATTACATAGGCATGATTCATTGAATCATTGGCCTGTTACTCAATCTCCTCTCTCTTCCTCAGAAATCAGGCTACCAGGATATCATGTGGCTCAAAGCCCTAGATTTCTGATCACATGGTTGGTCTTTCTGGCATGGACAACCCCCATTCTGAGTCATCTCATTCACATAAACACAAGTGTGGTCTGAGAGAACCACCATGAAAATTCCAAGGATTTAGAGGCTACCTCCCAGGAACCAGGGGCAAAAGCCATCCAGAAGTTCTAACAGAAAACATGTACAGAAACAGAACAAGACAGGACAAGCTAAATGTCAAGTGGGAAGTTCAAACAGTCAGTATTTCACAAAGTCTGGGGCAGGTGTGACGGTTGAAGGTTGGGACGTTCAGAAGACACCATCACAGAGATGATGAAATCTGCCTGCATATTAAAAGAAGGACTGGGTCATAAAGACTTAGTCTTCAAGTTGTGACTTTACTCTATTGACTACCCAGTGGGTCAGTTAAGCCTCATAAAATCAAAAGTAAACAAATTCTTAGCTTTCAGCCTTATGGCTATCAGAGATATTGAGTCTTAACATATCTTGGTTCCAGCTAAGACAAAAGTAAATATTGAATGAGCCATTAATTTTTATCCTCAGTCTTATTTAAACCATTACCAAATGAGTTTTGTAGAACATTTAATCCTAGTAGGGTGGGGATGGGAGCATTGAAAAAGGATTCTGTGTGGCTAACCAAACAGGGAAACAATGTAAATTATGGTCACCTCTTAGAAACTTGCAATATATATTAGCGATTAAAAACTCTGAAAAGCCCTGTAGTCAACAAACTTGTTTAGCTCTGTTGGACCTGTAATTCCCCTTTCATATCCAGTAACACCACCTTCTTCCAGGTAACACTGACCACTATCTTGCAGAACTAGTATTCCTTAGAAGAGACTTTGGAAAACACCGATGTTGGTAGTTTTCTCTGTGGCCTTGTCAACTCACCTGAGTTGGTGCTCAGTGACAATTCTGGGCTCTCACACCCTGACTGGCAAGAATCCTGGGTATCTCTGCTAAGAGCTTGACAAAGCTTATCTCATTAAGTTAGAGCATCATCTGATTTCACAGGTGCAGTAACCAAGTTTCAGAAAGGTTCAAATTCAAAAGCAGTTCTGTGTGACATCAGAATCATGGCGGAGTGAGGGATCTCCCTGGATCTCTCCCTTTGAAATAATAAGCTGACTATCTGAAACTCAACAGATAACACCCAACCTGCACTCAAGCACATCTGACAAATCTTCATGTCAGAGCTTCAAAAGGTCATAACCAGGCAAGTCTGCGGGGTAGACTGGAAGGAAGAAAGAAGCTGCCATGTGCAGCTAGAGCTCCCTAAAGACGAAGGGGGAGGGGAGAAGTTGCAGTCAGTTCCCCGAACAGCCCTGCCTGAGGGATCAGAGTGTTCTGCACAGAGGAGCGTGGGGATCAGAGCAGAAAGTGGAGTGGGAACTAAGTGCAGTGGGGAAATAGCTCTGTCTTAGCAACCACTGTCGCCAAGAGGGAAGTTGAGATACAGAGCCTGGCAGTGCCCCTGCCCCCATCAACCCAGAGCATGCTCTCCTCCCACCCTATATCCTCCCAGACTTAGCACCACAGAGCCCCAGGGGAATTTGTGCAACAGGTACTGAAACATAAACCACGGCCAGTCCCACAGACAGGCGATAGGACCGAGGAGATCTGATTGTGGATCGAATATATAGTTTATTAGACAGAAGGCGGGGAGAGGGGGGCAGGGGGGAAGCATTTTAGCCTCAAAGTAGAGATCCAAGAGGCTTGGATGCCACCTACTGGAAATCAAAAGAAAAACCCCTTCTTATCAACTGGCTAAAGAGAGACTTCTATATAATAAATCTTCTTTTGGGGAAAAAAGAAAAAAAAAGCAGAGTACACACTTATTAATGCCCAGGTGGAGTAGTCCAATAAACACCATGAACAACCAAGGCGACAAGGCAGCTCAGAAAGAAAAAGAAAAATCTCTGAAAAGTAAGCTTAAGAACAGAAATATGTGATTTAAATGACGGAAAATTCAGGATTGCGCTTCTGAAAAAAGTCAATGAAATGCAAGATAAATCTGATCAGCAATTCCAAACACATAAAATCAAAATAGACCAACAGAAGAGTTTTTTAGCAAAGAGATCGAGACCCTAAAAAAGAACCAAATAGAACTTCTGGAAATAAAGAATATATTAAAAGAGATGAAGAATGAAATAGCAAGCTTAAGAAATAGAGCTGACCAGATGGAGGAAGGAATCAGTGATATTGAAGGCAGAAATCTGGAAATTAGAAGGAAGAAGACAGAGACCTGAGAATTAAAAAAAAGAAAAAAGAAAGAAAAAATTATACAAGAACTATCTGACATTATCAGGAAAATAAACATAAGAATAATGGGCATACTGGAAGGAGAAGAGAAAGAGAAGGGAACAGAGAGCATATTCAAACAAAAAATTGATGAGAATTTCCAAAATCTAAGGAATGAGCTTGATCTTTAAATTCAAGAAGAAAATAGGACACTCGATTATCTCAACACACACAAAAAAGCCTTCTCTAATTATATTAAAACTGTCGAAAATTAATGGCAAAGAAAGAATTATCAAGGCAGCCAGGGAAAAGAAGACAGTAACCTATAAAAGAAACCCCATTAGACTATCTTTCGACATCTCAGCACAAAACTTACAAGCAAGAAAGGAGTGGAACCAAATATTCAAATTATTAAGCGAAAGGAATTACCAACCAAAAATAATGTATCCAGCAAAGCTCTCCTTTAGATACAAAGGAGAAATAAAGTCATTTACAGACATAAAAAAGTTGAGAGAGTTCTCTGCTACAAGGTCTGCATTGCACAAAATACTGAAGGGGGTCATCCCACATGAGACAGAAGGGTAAAAAAATACATAACTATGAATAAGACAAGCAACAGGCAGACAGAAGCAGGATAGTGCAACCCATATTAAGAACAAGATTTTATAAATATAAACATTAAGATGATAATTGCTACTGCAAGTTAGAAATGAATGCATACATAGGGATAATTTGAGACAACAAAAACAGAAAAGGAGAAGGAGTAAAGATCTAAACTTCACAAAGGGGTATGGAGGTAAGGTGCATGCAGAAGAAAATGGACTAGTGTATGTATAACTATCTTTTATATCATCTTAATGGTAAGCACACACCAAAAATCCAGAACTGAGATCCATAACATAAAACATGAGGGACCAGAGGGAAAATCCACAAAACCCTACCAAATTAAAATAATAGACAGAAGCACAAAGACAAAGAAACAATGGAAACACTGAGGTATCAGAAAACAGAGGATAAAATAACTATAGGAAAACCTCATATTTCAATAATAACTCTAATGTAAATGAACTGAACTCAACAATAAAAAGGCACAGAGTTGCAGATTGGATCGACAATAAAACCCAACCATATGCTGCCTTCAAGAGACACATCTCATTTGCAAAGATGAATATAGACTCAAAGTGAAAGGGTGGGAAATTATATTCCAAGCAAATGGCATCCAGAGAAAAGTGGTTGTAGTTGGACTTATATCTGATCAAATAGACTTCAAGTTAAAAATGGTAAAGAGAGATACTGAGGGACATTTCTTAACAATAAAGAGAATCATACCTCAAATAAACATAACACTTAATATTTATGCCCCAGTCAGGGAGCCCCGAATATATATAAAGCAATTACTAACAGAACTAAAGGGAGAAATTGATCAAAACATGATCACAGTAGGGTACCTAAATGTCCCACTGTCAGATATGGATAGATTATCCAAACAGTAAGGAGATAATATCCTTAAATGATACAGTAGACCAATTGGAAATAATTGGCATTTACAGAGCCTTTTATTCCAAAGGAGCTGCTTATACATTCTTCTCTAGTTTACAAGGAACATTCTCAACGACAGACCACATGCTGAGGCACAAAACTAGCCTCAACAAATATAAGAGGATAGAAATTATACCAAGCATACTCTCTGATCATAATGCTTTGAAGCTGGAGATCAACTGTAAAAAGAAAGCGGGAAGAACTACAAATACATGGAGATTAAATAACATGCTACTGAAGAATGAGTTGGTCATAGGAAAAATAAAAAGCGAGATCAAGAGATACATAGAAATGAATAAGAATGAAAGCACATCATATCAAAATGTGGGGGACATGGCAAAACTGGTAATAAGAGGAAAGTTCATATCATTAATTAACATTTAGTCTGTCTTAGGCCTATCTCAAGAAACAAGAACAAGCCCAAATAACCTAACGTTACATCTAGAAAAACTAGAAAAAGGACAAATGAAGCCCAAAGTCAGCAGAAGGAAGGAAATAATCAAAATTAGAGCAGAAGAGCAGAATTAAATGAAATTGAGAACAAATAGACAATAGAAAAATGCAACAAAGAGCTGGTTCTTTGAGAAGATTAATATAATTGACAAATCCCTGGCTGGACTCACTAAATTAAAAAGAGAAATGACATAAATAAACAAAATCAGGAATGGAAGAGAAGTTAAAACAGATACCACCGAAAAACAAAGGATTATACAAGAATACTATGGAAAATTATATGACAACAAATTTAATAACATAGAAGAAATGGACAAGTTCTTAGAAATACACAACCGCTCTAGACTGAATCACAAAGAACTGGAAAAGCTAAATAGACCAATCAACAGTATGGAAATTGAAACAATCATCAAAAACCTACCTAAAAGTTAAAGTCCAGAACCACAGCGCTTCACCAATGAATTCTACCAAATATTCAAAAAGGATTTAATTCCTACTCTTCTCAAACTCTTCCAAAAAATCGAAGAGGAGGCAATACTTCCTAACTCATTTTTATGAGGCCAACATTATCCTGATACCGAAACCTGGTAAATATAACACAAAAAAAGAAAACTGTAGACCTATATCTGTCATGAACACAGATGCAAAAATCCTAAATAAGATACTACTGAATCAAATACAACACATTAAAAATATTATACACTATGATCAAGTGGGCTTCATCCCAGGGGCACAGGGATGGTTTAACATATGCAAATCAATTAATGTGATACAACACTACATAAACAAAATGAAGAATAAGAATTATCTGATCATATCAATAGATGCAGAAAAGACTTTGACAAGATACAGCATCCATTTATGATTAAAACATTTAATAAAAATAGGTATAGAGGAAAAGTACTTTAACATAATAAAGGCCATAAAGACAAACCTTTTTAGTGGAAAACTAAAAACCTTTCCTCTATGATCGGGAACAAGATAAGGCTGTCCACTACCACCACTATTATTCAATATAATTTTAGAAGTCCTAGTGAGTGCAATCAGGTAAGAGAAAGAAAGAAAAGGCATCCAAATAGGAAATGAAAAAGTCAAACTGTCACTATTTGTGAATGACATGACTCTCTATATAGAAAACCCTAAATCACTAAAAACTACTAGAAATAATAAACAATACAGTAAAATTTCAGAGTACAAAATCAATGTTTAAAAATTCATAATGTTCTTATACTCTAATAATGAATTTTTAGAAAAAGAAATGAAAAAATCCCTTTTGTAATTGCAACAAAAGAATAAAATACATAGGAATAAACCTAATGAAACATTTGAAGGACCTATTCAATGAAAACTAAGACGCTATTAAAAAAAATTGAAGAAGACACAAAGAAAGGTAAAGATATTCCATGTTCTTGGATTGGAAGAATCAACATAATTAAAATGACCTTATTACCTAAAGCATTGTACAGATTTAATGCAATCTCCATCAAAATCCCATCAGCATTTTTTTTTAAAGAAATAGAACAAAAAATCATCAGATCTATATGGAAACACAAAAGACCCCTAATAGTGAAAGCAAACCTGAGAAAAAAGAAAGACTGGAGGTATCACTCTGCCCAACTTCAAATTGTACTACTAAGTGACAATAATCAAAGCAGCATGGTATTGGCAGAGAAACAGACTCACAGACCAGTGGAACAGAATTGAGAGTCCAGGGGTAAGCCCCTTTTTATATGGGCAAATAATTTTCAACAAAGAAGCCAAAAACATACAATAGGTAAAGGAAAGCCTCTTCAATAAATGGTGCTAGGAAAACTGGAAAGCCACATACAAAAGAATGAAACTAGAGTACTGTCTATTACTAAACACCAAAATTAACTCCAGATGGATCAAGGACCAGAATATAAGACCTGAAACAATAAATTACATAGAAGAAAACATAGATACTAAACTCATGGACCTTCGACTGAGAGAGGATTTTATGAATTTGAACTCAAAGGCAAGGGAAGTAAAAGCAAAAGTAAATGAGTGGGACTATATCAACTAAACAGCAAAAGAAACTATCGATAAGACAGGCAACCATCCGAATGGGAGAATATATTTGCAAACAATGCCTCTGATAAGGGCCTAATACCCAAAATATATAAAGAACTCCTACAACTCAATAACAACACCACTAACAACAACAGTCCAATTAAAAAATGGGCAGAGGACCCGAACAGACACTTCCCCCAAGAAAACATAAGAATGGCCGACAGACATACTTAACTTCATTAGCAATTAGGAAAATGCAAATCAAAACCACAATGAGATAACCATCTCACACCTGTAAGAACGGCTGTCATGAACAGGACAAGTAATAACAAGTATTGGAGAAAATGTAAGGAAAAAGAAACCCTTATACACTGCTGGTGGGACTGCAGATTGGTACAACCACTATGAAAAACAGTAGGAAGTTTCCTCAAAAACCTAAGATTTAATTACCATATGATCTAGCAACCCCTCTTCTGGATATTTACCCAAAAACCTGAATAAATCTTCAAAGATATACGTACCCTGATGTTCATATCAGCATTATTCATGGTGGCCAGGACATGGAAGAAACCAAAGTGTTGATTGGATAAAGAAGATGTAGTACATATATACAATGGAGTACTACTCAGCTATAAGAAAAGATGAAATACTGCCATTTGTGACAACAGGATGGATCTTGAGATAATCATGCTAAGCAAAATAAGTCAGACAGAAAAAGTTGAAAACCACATGATATCACTCATATGTGAGATATAAATCTAAAAGCAACAAACAAACATGACAAACAGAGACTCATGGACATGGACGGTGGATTAGTGGTTACCAGAAGGAAGGGGAGAGGTAGATAGGGGTAAAACAGGTCAAATATTTGGTGATGGTAGGAAATCTAACTATGGGTGGTCAACACAAAATGTGAAGATTTTACCAGCCAGTATATATATGACATATTGTTGAATGGTACACTTGAAACTTACTGGATTTTGTTGATCAATGTTAGCCCAATAATTTTTAATTTTAAAAAATCCACTATGCTAAATGAAAGGAGCCTGACGCATAACAGTATATATTGTATGATCCCATTTATATGAAATTCTAGAATAAGTAAAGTTAATCAGTAGTGAAATAAAGCATGGCAATGGTTGCTTGCATAAGGAGAAAGGATGAGGTAGGGAGGTGGATGTAATATTGACAGGAAAGGGGTATCAAGAAATTTTCTGGGGTTCATGGACATGTTCTACATCTGGATTTAAATGGTGGTAGCATGGTAGTATACATTTGTCAAAATTCTTTAATCAAACAGTAAGTAGGCTTAAAATTAGGCTTTTTATTGTATGCAAATTACGTCAAAGTTGATTAACAAACAGAAAAAAAAAAAAAGGAGTTTTGTTTGAGCTCATCCTCTCATTCTTTTTGTTAAAACTGTTTCCGATAAGTGGAGAGGCCATTCCTAGCAAGGGAGCAAAAGATGATCAGAGGCAGAGGCATGGCAGGGAAGAGTCACTAAGCTGGCTTACAGATTGTGTATAAGGAGTCATGGAAAATAAGGATGGAGACATGGGTTGGAATCAGATTGTGGACATCCTAAATATCACCCTAGGGGAAAGGAAACTCACACAGGTTGAACTGTGCCTGCCCTCTCTGTGCCTAACACCTGCATATGATAACACTTATAATCCTCACAACAATACTAATGCTAGCTTTACAAAAGAGAAAACTGAGGCACAGGAGGTGAACTGCCTTACCTGTTCAGGGTCATGACTATTAGGTTGTGGAGCACAGCTGGAATCCAGATCTGACCACTATAAATCCCATGTCCTTCCTCTAAATATCATGCTGCTTCCAGGAAGTGAAGATTTTACCAGCCAGTGGACAGTCACTGAAAGTTTTTGTCTCTCTCTTGCTAGTTGCATTGTGAACAATATCTGAATTAGGGGAGCTTCTGAGGGCTGGGCTGTCTGTTTTGGACAGACCATTGCAAGTATCCAGGCAGGAAGGGGCTACATCTCAAAAGTGTGCGAGGATCTAATGACAAGATAATATATGTGCTATGAACTGAATTCATACATTGAAGCCATAACCCCCAATATTTGGTGGGGCCTTTAAGAGGTATTTAGAGTTAAATGAGGTCATAATGGTAGGACCCTATTCCCATAGTTTGATATCTTTATAAGAGGAGGAGGAGGAGACACCAAAGAGCACTCATGTACATTCTCACTCTCCACCTCTCTCTCCCCATCTCTCTCCCTCCTCCCCACCCCTGCCCCATTCCCCACCTCACCCCTATCCTTATCCCGCTCCATTCATCCATGAGTGCACAGAAGAAAAGCCATGTGATGACTAGTGAAAAAGAAGATAAGCCAGGAAGAGAGGCCTCATCGGAAATTGAAATACCAGCATCTTGATCATGGACTTCTAGATCATGAACTCTAGAACTGTGAGAAAATAAATATCTGTTGTTTAAACCGCAGCCTGTGGTGTTTGGTTATGGCAGCCAGAGAAGACTAATGCAGTATGCAAAGGAGTTTTAGAGGTGGAATCAATAATATAACCCTTGGCTTTTGATTGGATAATGAGGTGGAGGGTTAAGGAAGAAGGAAGTATCAAAGATCGTGAACGATTTTGCAATTTTGAACCCACGTGATGAGGGAGAAAGGCTATACAAATGGCAGAATTCAGAAAGACAGAAAACTAATACATAGATCATAAATTAAAGGCAATACAGCAAAAACATTACTCCTAATCCTATAATAGCTGACTGTCACAGACCAGGAACATCACCGTTTGGTGACACTTGTGATGTGGGGAAGAATAGAAGGCATTCCCAATATCCAGGTTTTTCACAGCCACATTTCTGAAACTTTACTCTTTTTTCAACCTGGTTGAGAAATAGCTTGGAGAAATGAGGTTGGACTAGACTGAAGTTCTTTTCAATACTCGGAGCCTATGGTTTATGATAGGAATGTGATTTGGTAAGGTGTCTTCTGTTATAGAGGGAAGATTGAGATGTGATCTCTTGGGCAAATTTAGCTTCCGAGTCTGAAAAACAAGGGCCTTGGCTTCCATCATGATCTTCAAAATTTGTGCCATTCGACTCACATGCTTTCTTCCTTTAAGCAGCCCCAGGTATTTCTTCTTGAGAAGACAGGCTACCTTAATGCTGCCACGGTCACTCCCCCCACCTCAACCCTTCTCATCAAGCAGAATAGCACGGCATCCTGGAACCCAAAAGATGACAGGGCATGAAATTACTGACTGTTCATTTCCTTCCCTGAACCTAGTACTAAGCCCCTGGTCTGGTGTGCAGTGTGGGCATATTGAGTACCAAGCCCTAGCCGTAGAGGAGAGATAGAGCCCCTAGCCCTGCCTGCCCTCAAAGCCAGGGCCTAGGGCGTGGTGAAATAATCCAGAGGATCAATCTGTGGGGACTGGAATTGAGTACCTATGGGTGGGAGCTTCAGTGTGGGGTCTGTGGTGGAAAGGGTAGGCACCCTCAGTGCAGGGAACTCATTCCTGGTGGTACCGAACTTTCTACTCCTTCACCACAGCTTAATCCATGTCAACCATCATAGGCTGCAGCCTTAGACTCTTGCATCCCCTCTACCCTTTGCAAAAGGTGAGGGCATCCTCTGGGCCTGAGAAGCCATTTTATGTAAGAGCCTTATGCTAGAGCTGAAGAGGGCTCCTGAGAGCAAACCAAGACAAGAAGAAAGGAAAGGAAGAAGGGATTCCACCAGCAGTTCAGAAGCTTTCCACCAGAGGACACCAAAAATGCTGAGAAAACTTCCCACCGGCTTCCCTGTCCTGTGCCCTTTCTTCCCAAAGCTTCAGCTCAGGCTGAGACAAGCTCCCCGAAGAACCTTTAGTTCTTGGAGCTTGGAACTACAGAAAAAAAAATGTGGATGAGCTAGCTTTGTGTGAGAAATAAGAGATAGGTCCAGGAGAAGGACCTGGGTAAAGGGGAAGCTACAAGGGTTTGCACTGGACTTGACCAGTAAGAAACACAGGTACCAATAGCCATGCCAGCCCAGAGCAGCCTAGAACAGCCCTGGGCACTTCTTCCTTAGGAAACAGGCTACCCTAATGACACTTAGTCTGGGTCAGAGTGAGTGGGAGTCAGTGTGTGTTAAAGAAACAGGAGAAATTATTGCACATTTCACTTGAGTTTTCTAGCACAGATAAGGGGCCACATAGGGTCAAAGCCACAGTAATATCAGTTTCACAGATCCTCATCTCCTGCTCCTCAGCCCCAATCCCATTCCAACCTTGGCTGCCCAAGTCTCAATGTTTATATCTGGGTACCTTCAGAGAGGGCCTCTGAGTGTTTAAAAATAAGTCTGTTCTCACCAGGCATCCACCAGGTCCCCACTACCAATGGAAAATGATGAGAGGGTTTGTCATGGGAGACCTTCAAGAAAATCCTGAGACTCTCTTATATCATGTTGCAATGTCTTCCTTTTCTCAGGAAGCAGGAGGCATCAACAGTCTTTGTATTGTTCTTGGCAAGTTATGTCAAAATCTGTGTGCCTTTTTCTCAAAAAAAAATAAATAAAGACTATATTTCCAGGAAAGAGAAACTCTAACACATGCTTTTGCTTAGAGGTTGTCCTGGCTGGCTTTCTAGGTTTCTGTTGAACAATAGTGAGAAGCTTGCCCTCAATGAGGTGGATCAGGTGAGAGATCCACTGAACTTTCCTTAAATGAGATCAGAGAGCTGTGAATGGGCACCACCAGGGACCCACCATTTCTAAGGAAAATTGTGAGAAAGATCTGAATGTCTTCCCCTTCATGACAGGTGCCCACCTTGCCTCGGAGACCAGCTGTGAGCAGCAAACACACCTGGCTGTGTCTATCCCTGGGACTGGTAAGCCAGACCAACTCAGGAACTCAGGATGTTTGCACAGATAAAGAAACCCTGCCTTCCACAGAGGGCCAGAGGTAGTGTGGGTAATACCTAAATTTTGTTTAGTATTATCTTGAATAGAGATTCAAAAAGCATTTAAAAAACAAAAATAATTTTTTAAAATAACTCTTCTTTGTTAATTGATGCCCAGATATCTTTATCTCATTGCAACCAAAGGAATCTAAATAAAATCAACCTGGGAAAGAAGAGCTACCAGATGCTACTACTACATTCAAACTGGGTCCCACCACCACTTTCATAACCACCACCAGTGGAAATGAGTGATAGGGTTCACAGGGAGGAGACAAAGACTGCAGAGAGACAGGTCTAGTATCAGAGGACACAATAGAGTGAAAAAGCAACCTACAGAATGAGAGAAAATATTTGCAAGTCATACATCTGACAAGAGGTTAATATCCAGAATATATAGAAGAACTCCTACAACTTAACACCCAAAACCAAACAATCCAATTTTAAAAATAGACAAAGGACTTGAATAGACATTTATCCAAAGAAGACATACAAGTGGCCAACAAATACATAAAAAGATGCTCCACATCACTAAACATTGGGAAACTGCAAACCAAAACCACAATGAGATACCAACTCATACCCATCAGGATGGCTAATACTCACACACTCACATACACACACACACACACACACATACACACACACACACACACACACACACACACACACAGAAAATAACAAGTATTGACAGAGAAGTGGAGAAATTGAAACCCTTGTGTGCTGTTGGAGAGAATGTAAAATAGTGCAGCCACTATGGAAAACAATACGGAGGTAACTCAAAAAATTGAAAATAGAACTATCATATGACCCAGTAATACTATTTCTGGCATACACCCAAAAGAATTGGAAGCAGGGTGTGGAAGAGATATTTGTATACCCATGTTCATAGCAACATCATTCATAACAGGTAAAAGGTAAAAGCAACCCAGGTGTCTATCGACAAATAAATGGATAAACATACATTGTATATACATAGATGGAATATTATTAAGCTTTTAAAAGGAAGAAAACCCTATCACATGCTCCAACATTGATTAACCTTGAGAACATTATGCTAAATGAAATAAGCCAGTTCCCAAAAGACAAACATTGTATGATTTTGCTTATATGAGGTACCTAGAGTAGTCAAATTCATAAAGACAGAAAATAGAATGGTGGTTGCCAAGGGCTGAGGAAGAGGGGAAAATGAGAAGTTGTTTAATAGGTATGAAATTTTAGTTTTACAAGATAAAAAGAATTCTGGAGATTGGTTGCACAGCAATGTGAATGTATTTAACACTACCGAACTGTACACTTTAAAATGTGTTCAGATAAATTTTGTGTTATGTGTATTTTAACACAATTAAAATTTTTTACAATAAAAGAGGCAGATCTAATGGAAGAAGAATCTGTTCTGCTTGAGTTTTGCTCTTGGAGCTGAGAGTTCTGGGGTGGGAGTAGGGTTCCCAGCCCCGACCCTTTAGTGCTAAGAAAGGTTTAGATTCCGCTGGAGGAGGAGAGGAGGCACATGATTTATTCAGCAAAGCAGCTGTTTCTTCTCTAGCTGTTCCTCCAGCTAAAAGACTTAGCAAGGCTCAAATAAGTGTAGGGCCAGAAGAATGGTCTTCTTCACCCCAAGAGGAGTTTAAACTGTTTGGACAATGAAGGAATTTCAGGGAACTCACAGCCGTGCTAGATGTATCCCCAGGTTTGTGAGCAAAGATAATGCCTTACATTTTCAAAAGTATTCTCCTCCTGATTTCTCCTCATGATTTCTGATCTTTGCTTCCAGATACAATTTTAACCAAAGTTAAATCAAAACATTTGAAGCTTACAGCTCATATTTCCACAATATTCTTTGTCTAGTTTTCTACCAGTTTTCCTGTCTTTTTTCTTGTTCTTTTATAGGAGTATCTTACATGTTATAAGTATTAATCCTTTGTTGATTTTCATGCTAACAATATCTGTCCAATCTGTCACTCATCTGCTAACTTTGTTGCTGGTATGCTTTTTCGAACATGAATCTTTGATTTTTATGTAATCAAACCCTTAAATTTTTCCCCTTACAATTTGTTTTGAGAATTTTATTTAATAATCGTTCTTACTGCACCCCATTGCCAGGTTACAAAGGTGTGTTCTACATTTTTAAATAATAGCTTCATAATTTTAATCTCTCATATTTATGCCTTTAATCTATTTGAAGTTTCTTCCACAAAGCCTTAAGGTTAGGGATCTACCTTTATATTTCTCCATTTAGCCAATTTTTAAAATACCATAAAATAAATAATCCACTCTTTCTCTACTATTTTATGGTACTACCTCTATATACCTAGGTCTGCTTTTGAGTTCTCTATTTATTTTCCTGCACTAATGTCACACTGTTTTCAGTACTTAGCTTTTACTATGTCTCATTCTTTGGTAAGGTGAGTTCTTCTCCTTCGTTCTTATTTTACAAGCTTTATTTTCCCTTGTAAATTTCAGAATAATTTTGTCACCATCCTGCCAAAGCGTCTGGAATTTTTATTGGAATTGTATATAATTTGTGCATTCATTTGGAAGAATTTGGCATCTTTACAATGTTAAGTCATCTTATCCATGAATATGGTATATCTCTCCATTTATTCAGGTCTTCTTTGTGTCCTTTATAGAGTTTTAAATTTTACTCCATAGAGTTCACATGTGGTTTCATTATATAAGGTCCTAAATAGTTGATAGTTTTTGATGCCGCTGAGAAAGTCTATTTTACTTCCTCTTATATTTTCTATTTGTTACTGACTGTTGCTAGTCAAAACAAACTCTATTGGTTTTTGCATGCTGGGCACAATCTCCAGCTGTCTTGCTAAACCCTTTTTTTTAGTCCTATGTTTCTTGACTCAGTTGGGTTTACTATGTAATGAACATATCATCTGTAAACAATAACGGTTTTGTCTTTACCCTCTTGACACCTGAACCTTTTGTTGTTATTGGTGTTGGTGTTGGTGATGTTCATCATTTTAGTGTTAGCAAGCACTTCTAATACCATATTGAATAATAGTAGTAAAGTGACCATTTTTGTTTTGTTCCAAATATTAAAAAGATACATCTAAAGTTTTAAATATGATGTTTGCTAAAGGTATTATTAAGCAAAGAAGTTACCTTTTCTTTCTAGTTTTCATAACATTTTCATCTTAAACTTTATTAAGAATTTCCTGCATCTATTGAGAAGATCAAGTAGAGATCTTTTCTCTATTACAATTGTGTAGAGAACTTTATATTACTATTGATTTTTAACTAAATGAATTCTTAGATCTACTTGATCATGATAAATTATGTTTTTAAAAATATGCTGTTGAATTTGCCTGAATAAATATATATATTAGATTTTTTTCATTGATGTTCACTTTGTTTTCTTTCCTTTTACCTTCTTAACCAGTTTTATCATTATGGTTATACTAGTCTCATAAAATAAATAAAGCACCTTTCCTTCTTTTTTATATTATCTATTTTATTTTTTAAAAAATTGTGTAAGATAAAGCTTATCTGTTCAACAAATGGTAAAACTGTGCCTGGAGGTCAGTAGAATAAGTTTTCTTGTGTATAAGAAAACTTTATATGTGAGTGTTATGCTTTTAAGTGGTTTGTATTTTAGTAATTCCAAAGGACCTGTTTTAAGTTGTGTTAATTTTATTCATCATATTTGTTATCTCTTTTCAATTCTGCAAGATTTACTTTGTTATTTGCTTCCTTCTTATTTTTGTGTGTTCACTCTGTTGCTCTTTTTCTTTTTTCTTTTCCTTTTTACTTCTTGAGTTATATATTTGCATCATCTGTTCTCAGTATTTCTCATTTTCCAATAAATGTAGTCAAAATTTTTAACTTCCCTTATGTATTACTTTAGTGAAAATTTTGACATTGAAATTCAGCACAAACTTTGGCATTGTAATTCAGTTCTAAATATTTCATAAATTCCCTTGTCGTTTCCTCTTTAGCCAAGTAATTTTAATTTTTTCCCAGGAATATGGGACTTTGAAGTGTTCTCTTCTTATTAAATTCTACCTTTACTTCAATATTCTTGGGAAATGTAAACAATATAGTTCTTCGTAATTTGTGGCAATCTCCTTTGCCTGTTAGGTATAAAGAGGTGTGTGTGTTTGTGAACACATATTTTAGTTACAGATTATTTGTATTAGTCAAATATGCTACTCATTTTTGATCTGCTTGATGCATCATATTCTGAAAGGGTTGTGCTAAAATCTTCAAATATAATTTTTAATTCATCCCTATTTTTAATTTTTTCCCATTTTAACTATTTGTTGCTTTATATATTTTGAGGCTACATTGTTAGGTACATATATATTTGTGATTGTTATTTCCTCTTGATTTATTATTCCTTATTAATATATAACATTTCTATTTGTTCCTTATGTTTTTTCACCCTAAATTTATTTTTTTATGCTAAAATTGCTACCTGGAAGTTCTTTTTTTTTAATGTGCCAGAGTTGTTTAACCTTTTATTTTTCCAGTTTTGCTTAAATGATCTCTTGCTAACAATATATTATTACAATCAGAGAGTCTCCGTATTTTGATTTGTGAGTTTAATTCATCTTCATTTATATTTATTAATGTTATTTTAGGACTTCTTTCCGATGCCTCATTTTGTGTTTTCTACTTACTATACTTTCTACTCCTTTACATCTTTGGATAGTTCAAAATTTCCTTCCTTCAAATGAAAAGTTTGGATTTTTTACTTTCTATTGACAAGATCAAAATATTCTGTAGAAAATAATACATTCCATTTATACTCTTCTCATGGTTAACCCTAAGTTATTATGACCCTTACCTGTCAATTTCTTAAGCTTAACAAATCTATGTGTTTCATTAAACAGGACAAGTACTCTAGCAAACTTTCATAATCCTCCAATCTTTCCTCCTTCCACCAGTTC
>NW_006442497.1:4449392-4449742 GCF_000325575.1 Pteropus alecto | reverse complement strand
TATATTATATACATATATATATATTCAGGAGAGAAGCATTGTTAATTTACGTAACATTACACCTTTCTAAGATATGTCCTCCCCTTTATTTTGCATGCCTCATTGCTTTATCTTGGATTATTTTCCCATCTTACTGAGATACTTCTCTTTTAAAAATGCTTTCAAGGTAGATCAACTTCAGAATGGTGAAGTGAAGATCTTGGCAAACCACTCTCCCATAAAAACAACAAAAATACTGGCAAAACAACTTAAATCAATGATTTCAGAACTCTGGAAATGTACCAAAGCCACTAAATGAACTGAAAATCATCTATCCAAGAGAAACTACTGAACTTCAATAAGACAGTGGT
>NW_006442497.1:4435478-4449329 GCF_000325575.1 Pteropus alecto | reverse complement strand
GGCCTAGTAGATATGAAAAGTCAGCAGTCTCAAAGCTAATGGAGAAGACCAACCTCTTTTGGAGCTCTGTTAAAGACCTCATCCATAGAGTACAGTCAATTTTGTGTCCAAATTAGCAGCTACCTGGAAAATATCCATTCCCAAGGTGTTGTGGCTATGTAATTTGACTCACAGCTGGGTAGGGGCAGGCAGGGTTACTATCCCTGGGGCATTACCAAAAACAATAGCAATCTACTGGCAATATCTCAGCTGCCTAAGGCTGTGATTTTGGTTGGGGCAAACAAGAACCTGGCCAACAACAACAAAGGTTTAAAAGTAAGCCCTGGAAAGTTAGAAAACCACAGGGAACTTTGAAAAGCTCCAGCATCTTCTTGGGGATCTAGAAGGCTGCACACATGTGCATGCTTGGGAAAGACCTTGGAAAGAAGGCCTCAATTACTCACCTCTGGCTGACCTTCAGGACCTGTGCACTCAGGAATTGAAAGCTAAGGCTGTTCGGGCATTCATACTGCCTGAAATGTGTGCCTTCAGACTGTTTCCCTTGTCAAAGGATAGAAGACATATAGACAAGGTATTTAAGAAAGTCTTCAGACCAGTCATTGACTCACCACTAAATTATACTGAACTAGAAATGAACCTTAGGAAACCAGATTTAAAAATAAGAATTAAAAAGAAAAAAAACAATAACTAGCAGAGAACTCCAGGGCTGCACACTGCAGGGACTATAAAATCTCTAGAATTAATTCAGAAAAGTCACTAAAAAAATAGGCAGCAATAAGAAAAACAATAATAAAAAAGTAAAACAGACCCAGGGAAAGGGAATCTGATTTAAAGTTGTTACGATATATTAATTAAATGCTTAATTTTTGACAAAAATTTATGAGATATGTAAAGAAACATAAAAGTAATGCCACATACACAGTAAAATAAACAGCCAACAGAAGATATCTCTGAGGGAGTACAGATGTTTAATTTAGTGGACAAAGGCTTTAAATCAGCTATTATAAATATTTTTTAAAAGCTAAAGGATTTCATATCTAAAAATAATTAAAGAAAGGTATGACAATAATGTCTCACCAAGTAGAAATTAAAAATAGAAATTTAAAAAAAGAATAAATTAGAAATTCTGGAGTTGAAATGAAAATTTCACTAAAGGGTCTCAAGAACGAACTAAGGCTATCCAGAAGAAAGAATCAGCAAACTCAAAGACAGATTAATAGAGATTATCCAGTCCAAGAACAAGAATGAAGAAAAAAAAATGAACAGAGTCTCAGAGACCAATAAGATACCTTCAAACATATTGACACATACCAATTAATAGTCCCCAAAGGAGAAGAAATAATAGGAAGAATAAAGAATATTTGAAAAAATTAGGACTAAAAATTCCCCCAAATTGATGAAAACATTTAATGTACATATCCAGGAAGCTTAACAAATTCCAAGTGGAATAATTCAGAGAGATCCACATCTACACACATTGTAGTCCAATTGACATAAGTCAAAGACAAAGAAAATATCTTGAAAGCAGCAAAAGGAAAACCATTTATCATGTATCAATTCCAAGTGGAATAATTCAGAGAGATCCACATCTACACACATTGTAGTCCAATTGACATAAGTCAAAGACAAAGAAAATATCTTGAAAGCTTGTCCAGTTTCAGGTTTTAATTATTCTTTAACCCTTTCACATTTCAGCAGGCCATTACACTTTTCATAAATGATAGAGGCAGAAGACAGTGGAATGACATCTTCAAAGTACTGGGGAAAAAGACTGGCAGTCAAGAATTCTATACCTAGAAAAACTCTCCTTCCAAAATGGAATAAAATTAAGATATTTCTAAACACAAACAGAGAACTGCCCAGAAATACTAAAGGGAGTCCTTCAGGCTGAAATGAAAGGACATTAGACAGTAACTTGAATCCACATGAAGAAATAAGGAACACTAGTAAAAGTAACTATATGGGTAAACATAAAAGACAGTATAAATATATTTCTGTTATAATTCTTTTCTTCTATCTGGTTTAATAACAACTGCATAAAGCAATAATTATAAAACTGTACTGATGGGCTTATAATGTGTATAGATGTAATTTACAAGACAATAATAGCACAAAGGAGAAAGGATATGAGGTATGTTGGAGCAAAGTTTGGTGGACTACTGAAATTAAGTTAACATCAACCCAAACCAGATTGTTTTAAATTAAAATGCTAATTGCAATTCCAAGGGTTCTGTTAAAGAGAATAATAAAATAATTTGTTAAATGGTTTCAGTGAAGGTCCTGATGTGGTAAACTTTTTGAGGATGTATGTGCCTAACAATATTTTTAATTCATAGTCACATTTTAATGGCAGTTAAGATGCATTAAAAACTCTAGAATTTGAAAAGTTCTTGTCTTTAAGTCTTTTGAAAATACTACTCCATGTTATATTGCATCCAGTTTCCTGTTGAGAAGTCTAATGTCAGCTTATTTATTGTTACTTGTAGGTGATCTGGAAGATCTTAGAATTTTCCTTCAACAACAACAAAAAATAATAAAATATCCAGGGATAAACTTAACAAAAAATGGACAAGACTTATAAAAAGAAAACTTTAAAATTCTGTTGAAGGACAAAAAAAATGAAGACTGAAACAAATGAAAAAGCATACCAGATTTTTTATAGGTAAATTCAACATTACAAACATGTTAATTCTCTCTACATTGGTTTTTACATTTAATGCAATCTCAATAAAAGTACTAACTAGATCTTGTTGTTTTATTGATATTTTTATTTGAAACTAGACAAGCTGTTCTAAAGTTTATATATGAAAGTAAATAAGAATAACTGTGAAGACTAAGAAAGTAGCACAGTGAGAGGATGCGAGCTCTAAAAGATGTTAAAAACTTAAAGTCTCAATATGTAAAGACCAATTAAACAGAAAATGTTTATGAAAAAAAGACGGACTAGTCGATAAATGGTTTGGAGACAGTTGGGCAGCTATCAGAAGGGAAGAAGAGCTGAATTCTACCTCACACCTATCTCACAAAATAAACTCTAATTGGCTTAAAGATAAAAATGTAAAAATTGAAACCATAAAAGTATTTGAAGAAAACATGGGAACATTCCTAATAGCCTCGCAATAAAAAGTCTTTAACTATGACTCGAATTCCAGAAGTCATAAAAAACACTAATGTATTTGATGCATAAAAATAAAAATAAATTTTACCAAAAAAACACCGCACCATAAGTCAAAAGACCAAAGATAAACTAGAAAAAATATTTGTAACTCATTTTATGTACAAAAAAGTTTTCTCTCTACAAATCTCTAAAAATCTGTAAGGAAAAGACCAACAAACCCAACTGATTGATGGACTAAGGTTAACACAAGCAATTCATAGAAGAGGAAATACAAATGGATTGACCCAGAAATCCCATTTCTTGGAACTTATCCTACGGATACACCCACCTATATCTGAAATGATATTTATACGAAGTTATGTATTACAAAAATTGGAAATAACCCAAATCTCCATCAAAGACACCAGTTTAAAAAAGTATGATATAGCCATGTAATTGAGCATTATACAAATAAAAGCAGCCCTTTTCATAATGGTATAGAAAAATACTTTATATATATATAATAACTTTATATATCTATAAAGTTTAAAAAATAAAAGTAAGGGCAGAACGGTGTCTATATGCCACCTTTTGTATAGAAACAAAGAAAAATAAGAATACATGTCTGCTTGTAATTGCATAAAGAAACTCTAAAAAATACACAAAAAGTAATAAAAGTGTGATATTTGGGGGAGTGCAAACTGGGGGAATAAAAGAAGAGATGAAATTTAGACTTTTCACTGTGTACCTCTTTTTGGGATTTTTTGAATCACAAGAATGAATTATCTGTTCAAATTTTAAAAATTAAATTTAAAATGCTCTTCTACTTGTCTTTGATATTCTTATATTTCACTGAACTATGTTTAGGTGTGGTTGGTGATTTTCTTTTCCCCTTAGATATGAGCTTTTTAAAATTTGAGGTCTCTTCTGGAAGTTCTTTGCCATTATTTCTTCAAATATTTCATCCTTCTCCATTTTTTTCTTCTTATGAAATTCCTATTAGTATTGAGATTTTCTATTTTTTTACTTCAATCCTGTAGTTTAGCTTTTATTGTTTATCTCTTTCCGATGCCTTCTTGAAAAGTTCCTAAAAATGGTCTTCCAGTCACTAATTGTTCTTCGCCTAATTCCATACTGCATCCATGGAGTTATTTCACTCAGTTTTCATATCCAGTGTATCCATCAAATTTGTTCATCATTTTTGCTTGCTTCTGGCTTCCTGTTTCCAATATCTTCCCTCATCTCTCTGAAGATATTTGTTATGTTTGTTTTAAAGTCTTATTCCTTAGATCTATTAGTTCTGCTTCCTTTGGTACAGGCTCTTTAGTCGGTTGCCTTTCTTTTATGTTGACCTCCTCATACATTCCATTATTTTTCCTTATGAGCTCATATGTTCTTGAACCCACCAACTACCTTGGCCAGTGATGTGAGGGAGCCTCTGGTGCTGCTCTCTGAGAGTAAACACTGTTCTTTTACTTCTCCCAAGCAGTAATACTGTTTCTCAGTAAATCTTCTGGAACCTCTTTCCCAGACATTGTTTTTTCCAGGGATGCCTCGTTCTGTTGCAACTCTCTGACCCATGGAAGAAGGAACAATTACCTGGGTGCTCCTGTATCTGCTCCAGTGGTGCCTCATTCTCACCCCACTGCTATGGGCTGGCACTAAGTTGGCACTGGGTCGATGTCGTTTTCTTGCCACACATGGCAATAGGGTACATGCAACGATCTTCCCAGAGCAATGTGAAGGAGAGAAATGGCACGTTCTGACCCCAATTCTTGGTATCTGGCCCTCTTTTTTTCTAGACTGCCATTTTACAAAGAGAGAGAGACATCCAACCACTTTCTGCCTCTCTAGGGTTTTCCTCTTAGTTTTTATGTCTAGTTCAAGGATCCATCAACTTCTCTCCCACCTCTGTAGCCTCTCCAGGGACAGCAGCAAAGAGCTTCTCCTGGTCTTCAGTCTTGTGGGAAACCTGAAGTTAGTCTTATTTGGAATCCCAACCTTTATGCTGCTGAAGATGAAATTAAATCTCCAAGTCTCCTTTTTTTCCTCCCTGTGTAATGAGAAGAATTGAACATTTCTTCTAGCTCTAAAATTCTGTAATTCTGTGTGGTAAATGAAGGGTAGCAGGTAAGAGACATTGAGATATTTTAAAACTACACAGTTTCCAAGGAGATAAAGAGACATAATGAGGGAACACCCAACAAGAGAGTTATTAATAAGAATGGATGTCAAGTTTAGAAAGTGGAATGTCAATCAAGATTCAAGGAAGGAGGAGAAGGGGGAGGATGTTGACAGAGGTTCATAGGAGAAAAGAGGTGAGAATGACAAATATCTTAAAGAGATGCAGTATTTTCTTCTCAATTTATTATTAAATACTTCTAACACAGCAAAAGTACAAATAATAACCTATTGAACACTTGTGTCTGCAGTGCCCAATCTAAAATATTATTCCTTGCCAGTATACAGTAACCCTCCCTCCACTACCACCAAGAGATCGTAACCATTATTCTAATTTGTTACCATTCCCCATAGTTTTTACACTTTGGCTACTCATATGTGTTCTAGAGGGCAATATTTTTATCTTTTAAAAAATCAGTTTTGATGTTTGAAGACTGAGAAGTATGACTATTGAAATATTGGTTTGAGGTTAAAAAAAAATGTGTCATTGCTGAAGGAGTTCCAGGCAAGGAGAATAATAAAATTAATAGAATAACTTGAATCAGAGCATGAGAAGCTTCTCTACGCATTTAGGTCTCTCTTAAGTGACAAGGTCACTAGCAGAAGCTCCCATCTGTGGACTGAGAGCATTGGCCAGCCTCCTGGTATAGGGAGAGGGCCACACTCCTAGAACAGGAAGGTCAAAGTAAAGAGATGATTTCAGCTACTGCCTAGCAGAACTGTTAATTTGGACCACTGGGAATTCTCTTCTCAGAAACATTAGTATTGGGAAATCGGGCATCAAAACACAGCAGGGAGTCATTTACCATTTCAGGGACAAGCCACAGAGTAGGCTGAGGTTTGGGGCCAGGCTCCAAGATCAGAGTTGGCCCATGACTAACCAGTGAGATGAAAACAAGTAGGGTTCTGCCTCATCCCTGTCCTGTGGGAGGCGCTTGAAACTGCTTAGGAAGGGGACTGTCACCCTCAACAAACTGCCAAAATGGATAACAGAATCATTCCGTGAAAAGTTGCACAATTCTATTAGTGAAAACAATTCTATCAGTGAAAACCCACCTGAGCCATCTTTAGAAACCTAATCCTATAGAGAACATAACTAAGCCCTGGACTCGTCTTAAACAGATTAAAATGCACTCTAAATATAATTGAGGGGAGGGGGGAGTAATAATAATATTTTAGTTGACATTAAATATAATTGGGAGAATAAGTGAGAGGATTTTTATAATTTTGCTTTGAAATTATTTGTCTATGAGTAACTCATTTAATTTGCAATTTGCTTTGATTTTCCCCCCCAAAAGTCTGTGCATAATCAGGAATTCTTGAGAAGTGAGGAAATCAAAGCCACAGATTACTTTCAAATGTGTGAAATGCTATATGAATGCTAAAGTAAACAACTCATGGAGTTGGAATATTACCTTTGTGTGCATTTAATTAAACATTTAATCTTTATTTTGTGGTTTCCTTTTTGTATTTTAGAGCCAATAATCATTTGCAAGCATCAAACACTGTTGTAGGCTCTTGAAAATCTCATAGATCTTGCATCTGTGCCCACAAGGCCTGGAGGATAAACTATCCAGATAGGGAGATTTTATGGGAGGTGCCTGGGTCCGTGGATACTACTGGCTCCCTTGTCCCAACTCTCCACCCCTCCCCATTCATGGTCATCCATGGCGGTACTGAGGGCTGTGCCCCTGAAGACAACATCCCCAGATGTAGTCACTAGATTTATTTATTCCCAGTTTCCTGCCTCGACCACTGTAATAGTGGGAACCTTGTTTTGTTCACTGCTGTACCCAGTCTAGAAGAACGTCAGGCACATCCCAGGTACTCAATATAGGTATTTGTTGGTGGCACAATCACTGGTAGGAAACAAGATTGAATGGTGGATAAATATGGCTCCAGCTTTATCTTTATTGCTTGAAGGATATATAATGAGAAAATATTCACTTGTTACCCTTCTAATTCAAAAATTACATAATTTCACAATGAGATATCAACTCACACCCATCAGGACGGCTGCTATCAAAAAAAAAAAAAAACAGAAGTAACGGGTTGGTGAGGATGTGAAGAAACTGGAATCGTTGTTACTGATGGGAATGTACAATGGTGCAGCCACTCTGGAAAACAGTATGATGATTCTTCAAAAATCTGAAAATAGAATTATCATATGATCCAGCAATTTCCCTTCTGAATACATGCTTTTAAAAAAGCAGGTTCTCAAAGAGATATTTTCACCACCGTATTCATAGCAGCATTATTCACAATAAGCAAAAGGTGTTTGCAACTCAGATGTCCATCAACAGGTACAAAGGGATAAATAAAATGTGAGATATGTATATGTGTGTGTGTGTGTATGTATGTGTGTGTGTGTATATATATATATATATATATATATACACACACACATATATATATTCCCAATATGTGTATGTGTGTATGTTTATATATATACACATACACAATCAAATGTTATTCAACCTAAAAGGAAAGAAGTCTTGTCACATGTTCCAACATTCATCAACTTTGAGGAAAGTATGTTAAGTGAAATAAGCCAGTCACAAAAAGACAAATACTGTATGATACCACTTATGTGAAGTAGCTAGAGTAGCCAAATTCATAGAAAATGAATAGTGGTTGCCAAAGGCTAGGAAGGAGAGGGGAATGGGGAGTTGTTGATTAATAGGTATAGAATTTCAGTTTTGCAAGATAAAAATGTTCTGGACATTGGTTGCACAACAATATGAATGTATTTAACAATACTGAACAGTACACTTAAAAATGGTTAGGATAGTAAATTTTATGTTATGCGTATTTTGCCACAATTAAAAAAACAATTTTTAAGTAACATAATTTTAAAAGTAAATGGATTGGAATACAGTTATAATTTTGAATGTGGAAGACTTTTTTAAACAAAACATAAAATCCTTCAAAAAAAAGTAAACAGATTTGGCTAGATAAATATTTTAAATTTCTATGATAAAAAAACATGAACAGTTAAAAGACAAATGATAGGCTAGGAGAAAATATTTGCATATATATTTTGGACAGTATTGATCATAAAAGAAAACTATTATATGGGAGCAGGAAAATTTAATGGGTTTAGTTCAGAAATTTAGTCAATTCATTGGCTAAAGTCAATGAATTTAGAAGAGACACTGGGAGAAACAAACAAAATAAGGAGGAGGAGACTGCAGAATGTTGTGTTTGTAAACAAAAGAGTAGTTGAGCTGAGACACAATTATTCAAGCAAATGAAATTGTGTGGGTACCACTCAAGATAGATTCCATCCATCATAGGCCCTCTTCTCATGTCACTGATACCATTAACCACATGCAAATGAGGCAAGTAAGTCCTGAGAGGAGTTTGAGAAGAGTTTGTACAATGTCAAAGAATAAAGTCACAAAGGGGTGGACTTAGGTTGTTAAGAAAAAGTCTTCACTGAGCCTGAGGGCTCAAAACATTCTTGGGAACTGCAGATCTGCTGTATTTCCTGTGATGTGGTCACAGGGTAAAAAGACCAAAGTTTCCTTCCCATCTTCTGTTTGTTGCCATCTCTACTTTTAAGCTCATTCTTCTGGTGATTAGGCGAGTCGGCTTGGGTTACTATTGGTCAGCTTACCCTCGGTTGCCTTCCCTATCTCTTATTGTATCTAATGTGGGTCCAACCCACTCAAAAATATTAGGATGGGTATAAGAAAGCATAAGAATTATAGAATTACTACCCAGAATACATAAAGACCTCCTATAAATCAATAAAAATTTAAAAATGCAATTTTTAATGTGCATTAAATATGAATAAGAAACACAGAGAAAGAAATGGCTATATTTATGAAAAGATGCATAGCTTCACTCATAATTAGGGAAATTAATTTAAAACAACAGTCAAGTATCATTTTCACCTATCAGACTGGCAAAAATATTATAAAGTTTAGTAATATATGGTGTGGATGACAATGCAGGGAAATGAAGACTCCATATATTTTTGGTCAGAATATAAACTTGCAAGTCTTCAGAGACTCAATTATGACTTATGCACCTCATTTCATCAAGGCTATATTCTGGCAGCTCTCTCGCCAGGGACGGAATAGCATCATTTTCATTAGATATCCTGCTACATAATTTATTTTTACATTTAATTCTAATCCATTTGTAATTTAAATTCATATACTCTTGAACAACCACTAGATTAAAGAGGAAAATCAAAGGGAAACTTAAAAAATGTCTCAAGACAAATGTAAACGAGAGCACAACTTATGGATGCAGCAACAGCAGTACTAAGAGGGAACTTTGTAACAATAAACACCTATATTAAATAAGAAAAAGATCTCAAATAACCTAACTTTACCCTTCAAGGAACTAAAAAAAGAAAAAATAAACTAAACCCAAAGTTAGCAGAAAGAAGGAAATAATAAGGATCAGAGGAGAGATAAATCAAATAGAGAATAGAAAAGCAACAGAAAAAAATTTTAAAAACTAAGAATTGGGTTTTGAAAATATAAACCTCACAAACCTTTTGCTAGACTAAGAAAAAAAAGAGAGAAGACTCAAATAAAACCAGAAATAAAAGAAGAGACGTTACAACAAATGCCTCAGAAATTAAAAAAAAAAAAAAAAACTATAGGGGACTGTTATGAGCAACTATATGAACAAATTGGATGACCTACAAGAAATGGGTAAATTCCTAGAAACATACAACCTACCAAGACTGAATCAAAAAGAAATAGAAAGACCGAGCAGACCAATAACAAGTAAGAAGATTAAAGTGGTAATCTAAAACAAAGAAAAGCACAAGACCAGATGGTTTCATGGCTAAATTCTACCAAACATTCAAAGAATTAATACCAACGCCTTCCAAATTCTTCTCAAAAAATAGAATAAGAGAGAACACTTCCAAACTCATTTTATGAGGCAAGCATCACCTCAATACCAAAGTCAGACAAAGATACCACAGGATGAAAAACCACATGATCACCTCAATAGAAGCAAAAGCATTTGACAAAATTCAACATGCATTCATGATAAACACTCTCAATAAAACAGGTACAAAAGGAAATTTCCTCAACACAATAAAAGTAATTTATGAAAAGTCCTTACCTAACATCATAATCCATGGGGGAAAACTGAAAGCTTTTCCTTTAAGATCCAGTACATGGCAAGGATGCCAACTCTAGTCACATACATTGTAAAAAAAAAAAAAGAAAGAAAATTAAATAACACAATAATACAAAGGGTAAAAAGTAAAAGTACCAGCACCCCTCCAATGCCATTTCCTTTCCCAGAAGTATGGTAATATCCTTCTAAAGCTTTTTCTATACTTAAATCATACACACATGTATGTATGCACACGTGTGCATGTGTGTACATGCACATGCACACGCACACACACACACACATGCACATACACTGACTAGGTCACACTATACAGACTGTTCTGCATCTTGCTTTTGTCACACAGCAGTTTATCTCCACGTCTGTGTGTACACATCAACCTCACTCTTCTTGAAAATTGTATAGTATAACATTAAATTCTAATAGTTTTTCATTAATTAACCATTCTCTTGGATATTCACAGTATGTGATCACAGTATCTGCTGTTATGTAAAAAAAGGGGATAAAAAAGAAAGCAATTTTTGTCATCTTTTTGAAATCAATCTAAAATGATTGCAGTGACACAAGAAAGCCTATATCCCTAACTTTAACAAGAACATCTCTGCAAATTTTAATGTTATCTGTAGGGTTTAGATAGATATTTTTTATCATGTTAATAAAGTGCCTTTGCACACTAATAGTTTGTTTTTTAATCAAAATGAATGTTGAATTTTTCCATGCCACGTTGGTATCTATGGCAATGATAATAAGTCTTTTCTCTTGAAACATATTGATGGAATTAATTTTATTAGTAGATTTCTTAACATTAAACTATTTTTGTATTCATGGTTCTGGTGAATTATTTTTTAATACTACACTAAATTAAATTTGATAATGCTTCCATTAAGATTATCATACATGAGATTGTGATTGGCCTGTTTTCTTTCTTTCTTTTTTGTCAGTTTCTTTATGAAGCTCTGTTTTCAACTTACTTTCAAACATCCTTTTAATTCTCAAAAAGAGTACAGCACAAAACTGGTTTGAACACGGCTAGCCCCTTGCAAAGTAACCAGTCCTGTGACTGGTTCCCATCAAAAGTCAGTGAACAAAAGTGATGATTAGTTTGTTCAGAGCAGAAGGACCTTTTTTTTTCTCTTTCTCTCTTTCCTCTTCCACAGCAATCATAGAGGTCATGGAGCTGCAAAATGGAAAGGGCTTAGACCCTTTACTGCTTGGAAGAAAATCTCCCAGGAAAGCTGCCCCACTAGGAAAATCCACATTGGACCTTCTTAAGCTACTGAGACTCGAGGCTTTACAGTAACTATTACAATACAATATAAGGAGTTTTCCATAACATCCATTTCAAAATATAGCCATACACCACGTAGCGACTTTTGGGTCCAGGACATACCACATCTATGACAGTACAGTGGTCCCTTATGATTATGCAGTGAAAGGTTTAGTAGAAGCTTTTGCAGATTTCAACAAGCTTCTTAAAAAGTTTGAAAACACAGGTCCCAACACTGAAAGGTTTTCATTAACAGAAAGGAATGTTCATGGTGCATTGTCTACTTACAAGTAAATCTATGATGAAAAAAAGAAACCAGTCAAGCAAACCACCATGGACATATTTCTGGAATGAGTGGCACCTCCTCAAGAAAAGCCTGAGGCAGGTCCTTCAGGAGGTATTCCAGAAGGCATTACTATTATAGGAGATGACTACACCGTGCATGTTTTTCACCTGAAGACTTTCCAGTGGGATAAGATGTGGAGGTGGAAGATATTGATAATCCTGACCTTTATAGGCTAAGCTAATAAATGTGTATGTTTCTATCTTAGTTTTTAACAAAACTTAAATAAAAATTTTAAGTGGAAAACTTATAGAATAGGGATATACAGAAGGAATATATTTTTGTACAGCTGTAATGTGTGTTTTAAGCTAAGTATTATTACAAAAGAGTGAAAAAGTAAAAATGAGTCAAAAGTTAAAAAAATTAAAGTTTATAAAGTAAAAAAGTTACAGTAAGTGAAGGTTAACTTATTGAAGGAAGAAAAATATCTTTTATAAATTTGGTGTAGCCTAAGTGTTAATAAAGTCTACAGGAAGGTAGTGCACAGTAAGGTAGTGCACAGTAAGGTCCCAGGCCTTCATGTTCACTCATTGCTCTCTCACTGACTCCCCCAGAGCAACATCCATCCTGCAAGCGCCATTCATGGGAAGTACCCTGTACATGTGTATCATTTTTCATCTTTTATACCACATTTTTACTGTACCTTTTCTAGGTTTAGATATGTTTAAATATACAAATAGTATTATGTTACAACTCCCTACAGCACTCAGTATAGTAACATGCTGTACAGGTTTGTAGCCTGAGAGCAAGTAGGATGTATGATATAGGCTAGGTGTATAGTAGGCTGGACCACCTAGGTTTGTGTAAGTGCACCCTGTGATGTTCACACAACTACAGAATCTCCCAAGGACGCATTTCTCAGAACGCATGCTCGTTGACACATAACTGTATTTAAATAATTTATTTGCATGACTCCACTTTAAGTGAAATATAATACATATATGGAATATAACAGACAAAAATGGTTTCCTCATCCTAGCTACTCTATTGTGTACCCAGCACTATGCTGGTCTGTATGACAGGATAATATTTTTTGAGATGTTAACCTAGATTATTTCTTCTGATATTTGTAAGCAGATAATTGTCTCAGAGGGAGGACGGGACAGGACAGAAAACAGAAAATATTATGCCTATTGGTTTCCAACAACCTAAATCCATTAGGAGATTTTACTAGTTGCCTCAGAAGTATCTAGTAAAATCTAGATACCTATCAAGATAGAAAAGAAGCGGGGAGAAAGCAGTGCCCACTCAGGGAGGGAAGAGGAGGGAAGCGGGGGAGAGCACAGACCTGGGTGAGCACAGACAGCCCATAGCCTCTGGGAAGACAGAGAGACGGAGAGGAATGGTGGTGGGTGATGAGGACGAAGCTTCTCATGACTCTCATGCAAGGTACAGACCAAGGGGCAGGAAGAGCTCCTAGATGTGAGAGGTACACCAACAGGAGAGGTGAGAGGTACATAGCAGCTACCTATATGCGCCAATCTGGCCCTGGACCGCCTGATTTAGATACAACAAGGAGGCGTCTATGTACGGGGCAAACAGGTGATTAGAGAAACAGCCTCTTCTTCAAGGGTTGGCGTAACAGCGCCCCTCAGGGTAAAGGAAGAGAAACCCCAAAGTGACTTGCCAGGCTCTAAGAATAAGCAGGAGAAAAACAAACCCCTTTGAGGAGCTTATGTTGGGTTCTTGTTATCATCCTGCTGGGTCTGTTTCTTTGGGGGTGCTCCTAATGGAGCACCATCTCTGGTGGAGTAGGCATGCTGGGAGGTGGGGATGTGTGCTGTGGGTGGAGTGGGGGCTGTCTTGCTAAGGACGCGGGGCAGGCTGGACGGGGCAAGCTCTGGAAGAGAGGGT
>NW_006442497.1:4414656-4435452 GCF_000325575.1 Pteropus alecto | reverse complement strand
AGCCTCGACCCCCACCAGTCTCCTCCTCCCACTCTAGGATTTAGAGAGCAGTGTGGCGGCCAGCAGGGGGCACCAGAGGATCAGCAATGTCGCGGAGGTGGGCTTGCTGAGATCTCTCACTCGAGCTTGCTCACCATCACCCCCCCCAACACGCACCCCGCCCCCCCCACCTCCGCGCGCTCCGATCTAGAGCAGATCAAGGCCACGCGGTGGGCGTGAGCAAAGGGGTCAAGAAAGCGGAGAGCAGAGCCAGGGGGCCGCAGTGAGCTCAAGGTCACTGCGGGCAGTTACCTCCCGGCCAGGACCCCAAGGCGCTCTTTTCACACCCACAGTCTCAAATTTAAGACGTTAGACCTCAGGCCAAATGGGCTTATGCTCTGACCAGATCAAGAAAAGCATCCATCATAAAGTAAACATATAAAATGTGTGATTTATGTTACCGTGGTTTGTAATTTCTTTATATTTTAATATTCTGCAAACCCCAAAAGATGGTACTGGCCCTGAGTCTGTTATCTTCCCAGGGACCTTGCCCTAGACCCTTTTTTTTCCGTCTGGGACAGGGAGCGGGGATGGGGGGAGGAGGGGTTCTTTAGCTTCTTGCCTATCCCTCAACCCCTATCCCACCACACACACCCCTACACAGCCTTCACTCAGCACTGGGTTCTCAACTTCAGTTTTCCTTCCATTCTTGCCAGATCCCCCATTTCTCTCTTCAACCGCCGCACCCCTGCCTCAGTTAAACACTTTCCGTCCTTTTTTTCTTCTCAGCCATCTGTCCCAGGCCCAGCCCCTTTCCTCACCCTCACACACCCCTGCACTCGGGAGGATGCCCCAGGGGCCAGGCTCCCTCACAAGGAGGCCCCTCTACCAAAACACCATTTATTGGTCATGGACACCAGACCCTGCCTCCCAGCCCTGGACGCCAGCATCGAATCAGGCCTAACTTCCTCTCGAAGCTCCTGAGGGGTAAATGCACAAGCAGGGACCCCAGCTGGAGTAGGGTTAGTGGGGCAGCGGTCAAGGAGCAAAGCCTGGGTTCCATGTGTGGTCCACAGAACCCGATGACCTGTTGCTAGGTAACCAGAGCTCCTTTCACGTCCCCCAACACGTCATCCTGACCGGCTGATCAGCAGCCCCCAGCTATCTTCCTTGGAGTCTCTCAGACCCCTCCGCTCCCTGTGGACCCTGAAAAGCAGGAGGAAGGGAGAAGGGAGAGCCCAACCACTAACCCTGATCCATTTGTGGCTCCACTACCAACTGTTTCACTGTGAAGATTCAGTTGCCTGGGCCATTAGGTCATTGCCACCATGAGCCTGGGCATCATGGAGGAGGAAGATCTGGCCGAGTACTTCCGGCTGCAGTATGGGGAGCGTCTGCTGCAACTGCTGCAGTGAGTGTCTGAGGGTCTGGGCGACCCCCTCTCTGCCTAGGATCCCCCACACCCATCCTTTCCCCTCCTTCCCCTTCTACTCCCAGTGTCTCATATCACCCTGCCCCATCACCCTGGCACCAATCCACCTGCATTAACCTGGATCCCCACTCCTTATTACCCTGCTTCAGCTTGCTTCTCAGATACTAACACAGCCCTTTCTCCCTCTCAACACACCATTACTTTCACTCCAGTGAGGGACGGGACCCCCTTCCCTTCCCATGGGTATCTTCATGGGTCACTCCCAGTACCAGCCTACTCAGGTACTCAGAACCCACGAGACCCCTTTGCCTATGTCTTGGGCAGGAAATTTCCCAACATTGAGGAGCAGTCGGAGTCCCCATCCATACGGCTACTGGAGAAGAAAAAGGAGGCCAAGATCATGCACCATGCTATGTTGCAGAAGAAGGAGGTGTGGGAATAGGGGGTGGGTACAGGAGGGGCCACGGGGCTCAGAGGGAGCCTGAGGACAGCCCTTCATTTTGTGGGTGGCGGTGGCTAGAACCAGGGGTCCTGGGTGGTGATTCTGTGTTCCCTCTGTGGAGACAGAAACAATTCAAGCCTTGCGGGTACCAGTGTCCTGGGATGCTCTGCTCTGAACCAGGGATGGGGTGGAAAGTGGGAGGCCTGGGGATAGAGGCACTGGGGCAGGGGATGCTGGGGCCTTCCTTGGTATCCAAGTCAGGGCCCTCCTGACCTCTCTGCTTCCCCACCTCCAGACATTTCAGCGCAGAATGGAAACCCTCAACCTGCGCTGGGAGGAACTGGGCATTAAGGAGGCCCAGCTGAAGGCCCATATTCAGAAGTTTGAGCAATTCATCCAGGTATGAGGGATTTTGGCCTGCTGCAGCAGGCCAGGGGCCCCCACACTCTGCGGTCCCCTTCCCCTTCCTCCTCCTCTTCCATCTCCTCCTCCTCGTTGCTTTGGCTGACTCCTCATCCTGAGTTAGATGTCTCTTCCATGCTCAGCAATGCCTGGGGCTTCTCCTTTTACATCCTCACTTATTGCTGTTTATAATTTCTTGTTTACCTGTTAGTCTCTGCCCCTTCTAGATTGCCATTTACCATTTCCTTACCCATACCTGGTACATACAATTTATCCAATGAATGAATGAAGGGATGATGATGATGAATGAATGAATGGATGGATGAATGAATGAATGTGCTATGGTCAGGGCTAGGCACTGGGAGACAAAGATGAGTCAGGATTTTAGTTCTCCCTACTCACGCCTCCCCACCCTCCTGGAACTGAGGGTCCAGGGAGGGGTGGTTGAAGGACCAGAGTCCATTCTGAGGCAACTCCTCTCAACTGGTCCTTTGAGGAGAGATTTAGCCATTTTAAAATCCAGGTTTCCACAAGGAGGAAGGGCCTGGCCCAGCTCCAGGGAGTAATCGCTGGCCTTTGCTACAGGAGAGTCCTGCTCTTAAGCATCTTGTCTTGCTCTGTGCCTAAACCAGGTGAGCAAGGAAACTGATGGACCAAGCATCTTTTCCAGAGATCCAGTCTTTCTTACTGGCCAGAGAAATGCTAGCAGAGTGGTTGGGGCAGTAGGAGGTTTGAGGGTGAGGGGTTCTCCAATTGGTTACCAGAGGACCGGCAGTGTCAGAATCCCGGAAAGCTTGTTACAAATAGACTCCTGGGACTCTCCTCTCTCTTTGCTTTCAGTAGGCCTGAGGTCAAGGTCTAGCAACTGTATTTTAAATCTTCCCAGGGGATAGCGATGCACAGTTGGACTTGAAAATCACCGGTTTAGGGCCCCTCAGTCCTCTCTTGGGCTTATGGGGCACCGTGCAAATCTGCCATGTGCCTTCTTCACATGCCTCCAAGTGTTCACCAAATACTACCACCACACATGCCAATCCAGTAGATTCACAGGAGCCCCTGAAGAGGGAAAGAAGCCACAAAAATGCATTGTGGGGATGGGTTTCCCCCTAATCTTTCAGAGAGAGCTTTGCAAGAGGAATAGAAGTGTGGTCAGCTCAGTTGTAGTAGCTGAGCCTCGTGTCTTTTCCTGGGTATCAAATTGCCTGCACCATCTCCTCCTGCCTGATCCTGATGCCAGTCTGAGCTACTAGCTACATGCTCTATGAAATGGCCTTGCCCTATCAGGCCCTCTGGACCAGGCCCATCTCCTATCTCATCTCTCGATAACTTGAGCACTATTGCCCCAGCTTTTGGAAGGAAGAGAGGGGCTACTGCCTCTCATTTTTCACAGTTGGAGAAACTGAGCCACCAAATACCAAATCAGGAGAAAATTCAAGCCTCCTTGCTCATATGGGTGGCCCAGTGATCCCTCTCCATCCTCAGTGGAGCTCAAGCTCAACAAAAAGAAGCCTTATGGGGGCACCATCAGCCTGGGCCCCAAGGAGGGCGGGACAAATGCCTGACAGATGCCACCTCCCTGGCCCCAGGAGAATGACCAGAAACGGATCCGAGCGCTGAAGAAAGCCAACAAGGAGCGAGACCTCAAGAGGCAGCGCATGCGTGAGCTGGCGAAGGCCAAGCAGGAGATGGCAGCCCTGCGGCTGGAGCACCAGCGACTGAGCAGCAAGCTGCAGGACTACTCCATCTTCAACAAGTACCTGGAGAAGGTGGTGGAGAACTCCGAGGTGAGTGGGTTGGGAGTTTCTTCCTCAGCCCCACTTCCCCTTCCCTAGGGCATGGGGTTATGGGGGCTTGGGGCCCCTCTGCAGGGGTGGTCACCTCACTCTGAGGACATGCCTCCAGCACTAAAGGGCAGCTAGAAAAGGGCCCCGGTAAGTGTTGGGGGCCAGGTGGTATATCTTGGTGTCTGTGTGAGTGAGCTGTGTAAATGTCTGTCTATGGGTGATGTGTGTGTTGGGAGAATGAGGTTTCTTTTTGCAGCACCAACAGTAAGCTTTGCCTGCATCAGGATGTGGCCTACTTCTATCCCTGCTTCTCCCCCTCCCTGGTGTTTGTGTTTACTTGAGAATAAATGGGAAGAGGAAGGGAGAGAAACTGGAAAGCACTCAATCTAATGCAGAGCTTGAGAGCTTAGTATGTGCTGGGCCCTGAGCGAGGTGCATAAACTTCATTCTGTCCACTCACTAGTCCCCAGAAGAAAGCCATCCATCATGCCGCCTTGTTGCGGAGGAGGAAATGGAGGCTCAGAGAGGTTAGGTAACCTGCTCAGGGTCTCACAGCCAGTCAGTGGCAGAGCCTTTGCTTCTAACCACTCCTCTGTGGGCTTCACATTGCCATTGACAACTACTCTTCCTAAAGTCATCCAGTTGTCAGAGCTACGGGAACTTCTCCACCCTCTTCCCACCCATGCATCCTGCAGTACAGTTGACCCTTGAACAACACAGGATGAACTGTGTAGGTCCACTTATACACAGATTTTTTACAATAGACACTTTGAGAAAGCTCACAGATGAGTGAGTAGCCTAAAACATGACATAAACTTACAGTATCGATAAATATAGTACAATAATATAAATGCGCTTTTTCTTCCTTATAATTTTCTTAATATTTCTCTATCTTACTTTATAGTAAGAATATAGCATATAATACATATAGCATTCAAAGTATAAGTTAATCGACTATTTATGTTATGAGTAAGACTTCCAGTCAACAGACTATTAGTATTTAAGTTTTGGGAGAGTCAAAAGTTATATGAGGACTTTATCCAGTAATAAATTATTGTGACCCTGGAAGTTCCCATGGGCTTTGTGTCTTAACAAAACTTAAAAGATCTGAGTTCATTGACTAACAAAACAAAACAAAAATTATACTTGGATTTGCCACTGCACTGGAGATCAGCGTCCCTAACCCCTGAGTATGCCCTCTCTGGTAGGGATCGATGTCCTGTGGAGGGCGTGGAGAGACAAAGGATGCAGAGCTTTTTAAAGCCTCAGCAATTTCCATATAGAATGATTTACTTAATTTATGTATATGTGAGTCCCTAATCTGTGTTATTTCCTCCATTCTAAGGTACTACTTATTGTACCATAAATTGTTCATTTAACAATTGGGTTTGTTGTTGTTGTTGTTGTTGTTGTTGTTGTTGTTGTTGTTTGGTGGGGGTGGGGATGAGAGAAGACCACTATATTAAAGCAGAAGTTAAATGATAAGATATGACTCAGATTCAGAGCTGATAAAATGTATGTCTTAGAACTGAGGAGACTGGCCAGTATCTCGCTGGCCCATATCTCTCTCCTGAGCTTCAGGCCCCTACATCCAATTTATTGAGTCCACAACTGATCTCCTCTGCTTCCTGCCATCCCAAGCCAGCCTCCTGCTGGTGTGTCTGGTGCTGGTGAATGGCATAGCCCCCACCCACAGCCCCCAACCACAGCCTCATCAGAATTTGAGCCTCATCCTTGACTCCTCCTCTTCCCTCATTCCCCGCAGCCATCAATCAGCAAATCTGGTCTATTCTGCCTCCTAAGTATTTCTGGAATCCAGCCCCTGCCCCTTCCTCATCCAGACCACCAATGTACCCCATCTGGAGTTCAACTTTGCGTTATTCCTGGCCACCAGCCTGTCCAGCATTCTACAGCCAGCGTGGTCCCTCTTTCTCTCTCTTTCCTTTCTTTTTCTTACAAAATATTTTAAACATACTGGAAAGTATAGAGAAATATATAACAGCACCCAGTACTCACCACAGCTTTGTCAAATCTTAATATTTTCCCTTATTTGCCCCCAATTCTTTTTTTCTTTAATAAAACACTACAGGTAATTGAAACCCCTTGTGTATGCCCCTTCCGACCCGGTTCTTCCTCTCTCCTCAAAAATAACCAGATCCCTGATTTTCTGATTTCTCATTCACATGCTTGTTTTTATTGCTTTGTCAACATATTACATATCCATAAACTATAAATAGTATTGCATATGTCCTTTGTGACTTTTTATCAATATTTTAAAAAACTTTTTATTATGAAAAATTTCCAGCATATACAAAAGTAGAACAAATAGTCTATTAAATGCCCATTACTCATCAGCTAATTTCAGTTATTATCAACTCATAGTCATATCCCCCATACCTCCCACCCCTGCCATTTTGAAGCAAACGATATTTTTTTATCCGTAAGTATTTTCCTTGAAAAGAGAAGGGCTCTTTTTAACATAGTCACAATACCATTGTCACACCTAGTAAAATTTTGATAATAATTTCTTAATATCAAATATCCAGTTGATGTTAAAATTCCCCCAGTTATTGCACAAATGCTTTTTAGACAGTGAGTTTGTTCCAATCAGGGTTCAAACAAGGTCCCCACACTGCACTTGGTTGATATGTTTCTCAAGTCACAGACATTATTATGCTGATCAAAAGCCAGACATAAAAAAGAACATACTATATGATTCCACTGATATGTTTAAAAACAGGTAAGATGAATCTTTGGTAATAGAAGTCACAATTCTGGTTTTCTTAGGAGTGGGGGACAGATACTGACTAATGGGGGCAGAAGACCCTTCTAGGGTGCTAGAAATGTTCTATCACTTCCTCATATATAGCTAGAATACGACCATAAAGAAAAGGACTTCATAAGGAGAACCTTCCCCTCATTAATTATATGATCCCCATGTGGGTCTTAAAGAAGCCAGTTAAATGCTCGATTCTTTATTACAGTTTTCAGAATAATAAGTTGGCTCTCCAGCATCCTCTAAAAGTGACCTGTAATGATGTTGTCATTTTGAATTCATGGATTTTTAATATATTTGATATGTTTCAATCCTTTGCACTTATTCTCACTGATGGTCAAAGTGTCGCATCTTTGGACAGTGGAAGTCCCTTCAAAGTGAGTCCTTTTGCCATCAGCATTAAGTTTTGAAGAGGTGCTCCTGGTAGCTCTGATGTAGTCCATTCATTTTAACTTGTGTGCTGTCGTTGCATCATGTGCTGAGTGAACTTTCAGAAATACAGACATGAAGTTATCTCTCTGCTTCTTAAAATCCTTCAATGGATGAAGTTCACACTCCTTCTCAGGGTTTACTGGGCACTGTTTTTTCACTTCTCCAGGTTGATCTCTCCCTCCCCATCTTGAACTCAGGCTATTCATACTGAACTCTCTCAAGCATCCTGAACATGCCACACACACCGCATCATCTTTACCCAGGCTGTCTCCTCTACCTGTACTTCCTCACCTTCCCCCACCTGCCTTTGCCTGGCTACCTTCTGTTCATATCTTTGGTCACATTCCAGCCATCCTTTCCCCCAGGAAATCTTTTCTGGCTATTCCTACCTCCTCTAATGCCGACTTGGGCGGCCCTTCCCCACAGAGACATATCTGGGGAAAGGTTAGCAGGGCAGTTCCCAGAACACCAATCTATCACTAGAAATGTCATGAAATGAACAAAGTGCTCAGGGAGTATCCCCTGGTGGCTGGAAGGCACACTTCGATAAACCCCTGGGGAGGTGAGTTGGCACCCTGGAACTGGTGTTCATACCGTCTTCCAAAGAGTGAGGGCTTCTCTTCTGCTGGGGTGGCCTGAGAGTTAGGACCAGTGTGGCATAGCTCAGGACCATGCTGGAGGGGGCAACTGAGCCTGGCAGGCTTCCTGCCCCACTGGTATCCTCCCCAGCTACTGCTGGAGGGAGACCTTAGCAAATGTTGAACAAATATCAGAGAATGCCATGTTGAAAATATTACACCCACAATCTCCATCCAGTCCCATCCCCCAGTCATAGATAGGGCTTATCGCTCTATGTTGTAACTGCCTATTTACTTGTCTGTCAGTTCTCCCTCCCTCCGCACCACCCCAAGTTGTAGGCTTCATAAGAGCAGGGTATGGCTTTCTTATCTCCTGCTCTGTCCCTAGTCTTTAGCATAGTTCCTGGCTTGTACTTGGTTCTTGGTACATTCTTGTTGAATAGAATCATTATTGCCTTGGGAGACATCTCAGAATGCACCTCCTCCCTTCCCACCCCCACCAGCAATTCTCAAGCCTAGAATCACCTTTTGCAAAATTCAGATGCCAGGGACCACCTCAGACCTGTTTATTAATCCAAATCTCTAGGGGTGGAGCCTGCCAAATGTCCTTTTAAAAGCTCCTGGGGTGATTCCAACATGCAGTCAAGACTGAGAATCCCAGGTCCAGTGGCATGTGCTCCCAACACATGGCCCATGACCCATGTCAACCTTAGAGGAGCAAGCAGCAGGACTGCAACATCCTCACAGGCTCTGCCCGGTTACCCTTGGCCCAGGCCAAAGCATCTAGACCAAGAGTTGGCGGGCAGCAAGGGCAGCTGTGCTGGCCCTCTGGGCTGGCAGGGCAGTGACCTGAGCCCTCCAATGCAGTTTGAAGAGATCCACGAAGTGATAGCGCGCTACAAGACGCTGGTGAGCATGCACTGTGACCTTATGCAGTCAGCCCAGGAGGGCCAGGAGAAGATCGAGCGCGCCAAAGCGCGGCTGGCGCGCTACATGGAAGAGAAGGACGACGAGATCCTGCAGCACAACAACGAGCTGGCACGCCTGCAGATGCGCTTTGACCGCGCCCGCAGCGATGTCATCATCTGGGTGAGCGGCCAGGATAGGCAGGGGGCTTCTAGGTACTGGGCGAAAGTAAGGGAAGGCATGTCTGTCTCTCTGTCTCTCTCTCTCTGCCCCCTTCTCCTTCCTCCCTCTCCCCCCACTTCCTCCCTCTCTCCCCTCTCTCCCTCTCCTGCTGCGTTCAAGGCCCGCCCTTATCCCCTCTCTCTCTGTCTCTCTGTCTCTCTCTCTCTCTCTGCACCCTCCTCCTTCCTCCCTCTCCCCCTACTTCTTCCCTCTCTCCCCTCTCTCCCTCCCTCTCTCTCCCGCTGCGTTCAAGCCCCGCCCTTATCCCTTCCCTAGGAATCTCGCTGGGCACACATCCAGAACACCGCTGCCAAGAAGACCCTCTTACTTGGCACCATTAAAATGGCAACGCTGAACCTCTTCCAGATCGTGAGCAAGCAGCTGAAGGAGACAACCTACGTGTCCCTGGAGGACACACACAAACAGCTGGACATGGTAAGAAGAAGCACAGGTGCCAGGTGGGCTGTGCCTACTGAGCCAAGATGGTTCTTGATTGGTTGAATCAAGGAATGAACAGGACAAAGCCATAGTTCTCAAATGTTAACAGGATCAGAATCACCTGCGGGCTAGGGAGTATTGATGGGCCCCACCCCCAGAGTCTCCGACTCAATAGGTCTGAGATGAGAACCCATGAATTTCCATTTTCAACAAGTTCCCAGGTGATTGGTGGTGCTGTTCTGGATTCCACACTTTGAGAACCACTGCATTAGAGCTAAGACCCTGTCATTCCAATCAACTTGAGCAGTAGCAGGTACCCACTATGAACTCATTGGTTCTATACAATAGTCTTATTAAATTCTAGTGAGTTGCCGAAGGCTTGTGCCTGAGGCCCATTCTTTGGGAAGAGAGAAAATTGGTGGAATTAGAGTCATGTTCGTACCCATCTGAGATTTTCTCTTTGAAGTAACTGAAAGGAAATTGAAAAGGAAATAACTTTTTCACTGTATGATCCAAAGCTATTTGATGCCATGTCCATATGCCACCTAAAATCATCTCACTTCTGACCAAAGGTAAACACATCCTACAATTTGGGAAACTCCCCACCAGCAGGGCATTAGCCTTAGCTCTTCAGTGAATAGAAAGTAAGCTCCTGAGGACTGTGATTTTTGTTTTGTTCCCTGCTGTATCCACAGTATCAGGAACGATGTCTGGCACATAGTAGACACTCAATAAGTATTTGATGGATGAAAATGAAACACAAGCCAAAAAAAGCAATGGACTGACAGGCACTTCCCCTATTTAACCAAAAAAGGCAAAACTTGATAAAATGTAAAGAACTTCACCTACTGGTCAGGAAGAAGCGTTTCCCAAACCAAAAAATCAGCCTGCTTCTTAAGGCATGTTAGAGCAGAATTACTGAGAGTCCAATGGTTGTAAAGGGAATTTGTAAGAAAGTTTGTTCTGAAGCAGCAATTCTCAAACTCTTTGGTATATGGATACCTTTATGCCCTTAAAATTTATTGAAGACCCTCAAAGAGCTTATGTTTATATGGGTTCTATCTATTGATATTTACCATATTGGAAACTCGAACAGAAAAAAGTTAAATATTTCATTCATTTTTAAATGACGATAAGAAGCATGTTAATATAAATAGCATTTTTAATGAAAAACACATTTTCAAAAAATATTTTGTGGGAAAAGTTATTATTCAACACTTTTGAAAATCTCTTTAATGCCTGGCTTCATAGAGGGCAGGTAGATTATCATATCTGCTTCTGCATTCATGCTGTTGTGATAGCCTAAGTCATGGAAACATCCCACTCTGGTAAAAGCCACTGTACAGTTGTGAGACAATAAGAGTGAAAAAGATAAATAACATCTTACTATTATTGTAAAAAGAGTTTTGGCCTTGCAGCCCCTCCGCCCAGCAGTAGGGTCTCAGGGATTCCTGGAGGACCTCAGGTCCCTTTCCTTTAGCTGTTGTAAAAAAAAAAAAAAAAAAGGTAGGGCAGGATTTGGTGATCTCCATCTTTGCCCCTTCCTGAACATTCCCTGCTTAGATTACAGCTTCCAACCCGTCCACTGCAAAATTTGAGCTTTCTGACTCCTTCCCAATCTTGATTTGCCTCTACAGGAATACTCCATATTGCCCAAATGTTATTTTAAAATATCCTACTTCATTCCCATAGGATATGAGCCTGCTGACAGAAATACAAATGATCGAGTAGCCTGAAAAATTTAAAAATAAAGACCAGGAAAAATATGTTAAAATCTGAGGTCAAGGCAAGAGAGAGAAATAAAGACCAAAGATTCTTGTATTATGAAGGACAGTAGTTCAAAAGGGACAGCAGTTGGCTCTGAGCTTCCTGGTAACCAGAAAGAAAAGCAACACAGTTCTGGTACCAAAATAAGAAAACATAAGGTTTCCTCAGAGAGAGAGAATCTTTTCTAGGACTTAACTCTAACTGAAATTTCTCAAGGAGGCTTTAGAGACACTCAATGAATAATGTTCCCAACAATATCCCTATGACAGATCCAATCACAATCTTCAGAAGGCAGCCATTTATCTAGAACTAGAAGCATGGTACCACAGTACGACTTAGGAAAAGTGATTCTACAAAAGGCCAAGACAATTTGAATTCAATATACTGTGTCTTGGAGGGCCCAGAATTATCCTTGAATAAAGCTCAAACTGTCTGGAGCAGCATTTTCCAAACTGTTCTTGGGAAATCCTAGAATCTCAAGATGTTAGTATGTTTCCTATAGGGGGACTAAAAGGACTCTATGGAATAATAAATTTAGAAAACTCTAAAGTTAAACAAAGTTAGATGATTTTTAAATACGGGACTTTGCAGAGTCTTTGCTGTGGTTCTTCCCTGAGACTCTCTAGGCAGATAACGTTTCTGAAACTTACTTGATCACAGAACGCTTTTGGGGATATGTGATTATTTATTATATGAACATAGTTTGAAAAATGCGAGACTCGTCTTCTCGATAACCTTGAGAAAGTTACCTTAATTCATTGACTTTTTTTTCGTTAATTCAACAAATACTTATTGGCTTCTTGGTAATTCACTGACTCTTTATTTTCTCATTTGCAAAATAGAAATTATATCAGTAATAGTAACAGTATTAGTGACTGACAGTTATTGAGAGTTTCAGACTCTGTGTAGTCCCATCTCCAAGAACATTTTTGCAAAGGAGAAATTTTAGAACTGAGATCTTGGAGGCCATCTAGGCCAACCTTTTCTCCATCTTCTCTTTATAAAGATAAAGAAACTGAGTCCTAGAAAGAAGAAGGGATTTTCCTAGAGGTGCATTGGATCCCCAGGTCTTCTGATTGCATGTTCTTTAAAAGAGAAGCTAGTGAATAGAATATAAACTTCTCTAGATGACTCAAGATTATCATAATGAGCATCAGTTCTGGGTTTTAGGTAAATAACCACCAGAAAGGTTATTAAATTGTGGAGAACCGTCTGCCTCATTGCTGGCTGGACCCTGCCTGCTACACACTTCTCATCCCCAGTCTGCTCAGGGTCCTCTCTCTCTTCTCCCTTTAGTTAGATGATCACCCTGTACTTTCTGCTGTCACTGTGTCTGTCTCTACAAGTTCCCAACTCCGTTCCTATTTATTGCTTTTAGTCTTCTAAGCCTGATCCTCCATTTCAACTAAAATAATTGTTAAATAAGGGAAAGTGGCCACAAGAAATCAGTCACAGGAAAATGGTGACTCCTTACATGCCTGGACATGCTTTTTTTTTGGATGGAGTGGCCTGTTGCTGGGTGGGGTTAACTCTGGTCCCCTTGCCTTGTTAGATTCAACAGTTTATCCAGGACCTGTCGGACATCTGGGCAGAGGTGAAGAAAAAGGACCAACAGCAGATCCGGTTTTAAGGAGTAGCTATGGTTCCAGAATGTTCTGAAGCAGGGACTGTAAGAGAATAAGTTCCTGGTGAGCTCACAGTCCAGCCAGCCCCGTCCAGCCTTCTGGGACCCCTGTGCCTTTCTGCTGGCAGACACTCTGCCATTCCCCCTCAGGCCTCAATCCGTCCCATCCCGGAAAACATTAAATTCTATAAGAATTTTGTTCCTAAGTTCTCTCTCTTTTTGGTTGTTTATTCATAGGGAAGAGGGTCCATCAAGAAGAGAAGCCCCAAAAGCATTCTTTCTTGAGGCTGATCACTTAGGCTGCCTAGGGTCTAGAAACTAAATCTCAGGTCTGGTGTCTCCTAGGCTTTGGACTTGCACACATTATTCACATGGTCAGCAGACCAATGGGATGAGTACACGGGACTCTTTTTTCCTTGACCATTTCAAAAAAAAAAGTTAAGTTGGTGTTTCTAATTGGGGTACAGAGGCTCACTAGAAACTATGAAGGAAGCTTCCCAAGTCAGAGTTCCAACTCTTCCCTGACTTTGGGAGCAAGCCCTGCTCTCCCACGCTCTGTGAACCCTAAAACTACAGTATGGTATCAGCAACACTGACGTAGGAATAGCAGGCAGGCTGCCAAATGACAGCAGGCTGGGAAGATGGCTCAAAGCCAGCAAAACTAAACTGCAAAGAGGTAAATGTAAAGTCTGACACTTAGGGTCAAAACCTCAGTTGCACATTTCTAAATCATCGATGGCAAAAGTCATGTCAGAGACTAAACGAAGGAAGCAGCACTTATTAAGCATACGCTTCATGTTGATCATCCCAGTGAAAACTCTGTGCGGCACCATTTTCCCTGTCTTACCTAGCAGGCCACTTGCCCAAGGACACTGGCTACAAGGCGTCAGGATTCATGCTGGGTCTGCCTGCCCTGGGCTTGGGCTCCTTTAGCTGGGCTGCCTCTCAGAAGACAGAACTGCTGCTTTCCCCTCCAAAGCAGACTGAGGAACAGGCCAAAACAAGGCTCCTCGTTTGCTCCCTGGCCCTATGATCTCAGAGGGATTCTGGGGTCCCCATTACCTCCAGGAGACAGTGCTGCTGCAAGCTTCCCCGCTGAGATCCTGCTGTGGATAGAGGTACCCCTCATCTTTGCATATACCACTTTACAGCAATGGTTCTCAGCATGGCTCCCAGACAAGCAGCATCGTCACCTGGGAACTTATTAGAAATGCAAATTCTCAGGCCCCACTACAGACCTGAAAATCAGAAACTCTGGCGGGACCCAGCCTATGTGTCTTAACAAGCCTTCCAGGTGATTCTGATGCATGCTTAAGTTTGAGAAACACTGCTTTACAGTGAACCAAACACTTTCAAGAACTTAGGCTCCTTTCATCTCCTAACATGTGAGGTAATACATGCCAGTAATAACCTGTATTAGTCAGAAAAGTAGAACCACAGAAGATATATAAAGATGTGTACAATGGGCTTCGCTACAGGGATTTGACCTTAGGCAGCTGTAGGCTCTGATTAAGCAGTCTCTGCAAAGCTATCATCTTCACATCTGATGCTGGACCTTGAAGCCCACAGTGGGAGGTAGTTGGGAAAGAAATACAGATGTAAAGTGGGGAGATCAAGAGTAAGTCAGAACCCATATGCACAAGCAGGGCCCGTGGGGACGGACAGAAACTGATGGCAGTTCTTGTCACTTCTGAGCCTAGCGGCGTGTGTGTCCTGCAGAAGCCAGGGTGCTTCATCATGGAGCTGAACACACACACATGGCCCAGGACTCAGAGCACCTGAAGGAGGATCCAGGGAGAGCGGAGGACGGTGGCCGAGCTGCTGCCTCGCAGGGGTGAGGTGATGAGGTGAGCCAGCAGAGCAGCACGGGCGTGTGAGAGAGACAGAGTAGCTGCCACTTCACTGCCACTCTCCAAATCTCTATGATGTAACTGCATTCTGTGGAAATACCCAGGAAAAGAAGTTCTGAGAAATATAGTTCAGTCTAGCCAAGCTACCACGTCCCCAAGCCTCTACACTACCATTATCTCTGTTTCACAGGTGAGGAAAAGAGTAGGGGATTGAGCTGCCTGGCCCTGACCAAAGAAACGTTTCTGTGGAAGGGGTTGAAGGGAAGAGGGCATCTGGCAAAGCCAGGAGGGGGCAGTTCTGGGGGTAGTGCTCAGAGGGGAGCGAATAGAGTCTCTCACTGGAAGGAGACGTCGGGGCCTTCCAGAAACAGGCCTATGGGTGAAGGATATGCCTCTACAAAGCTTCCTCTCACTTTTAAGCCTCTCGAGCTGTGTCCTAGGAGCAAAAGGCGTTTCAGGACAAACAGGTCCTGCAAGCCCCCAATATACACATCCCCCACTGTTTTCTACTGTTTCTGTGAGGTACTCTTTGAGAAGTCCAACCTACAAGGACTGAACACACTTCTTGAAAGTTGAGGGCACTCTCAGCCAGCCCCGCTTCTCAGGTCTGAGCCGAAAACCCTCTCTCTCCCTTACCCTTCTCTCTCCCTCCTGGCTCCTCTGATTGAGCATCAGGTTTCCTGCTTGATGGAAATGGGGAGTTGTGAAGAGTCGCACTTAGAATTCCTGTGATCACACACAAGCTTATCTTAATCCACACATGTTTACAAACATATGTATAGCTCACTCTGATACTACTGCATTTTTCAGATTTCAGAAGGGCCCAGGCTTGGAGAAGAAGAAATTCTGTGGATCTAGGCTGATTTCTTGATTACAAGTGAAGCCACAAATCTATAAACTCATTCCCAAACCCACAAACAGGGCAGAGCAAATCCAGACAGTTCAGGGATTCACATAAGCCGGAGCCAGAGGGCTTCCCATCAGGAATGGGGCCAGGCAGTAGTCACTCCTTCTCCCCAGTCCCTCAGCATGTCCACCCTGGGCCCGGAACTCACAGAAAGAAGCCAAAGACTGCCCAATCAAGAGAGATTGGGGCTCCTAGATGCATGAGATCATGTTCCAAGAGAAAGAAGACAGAGTTAAAGGCCGACTAGAGTTTTCCCAGCAAGAAAAGACACCAACTCATTAAAGCAGAAATAACTAATTGGTTCCAGAAATGAGTGGTTCTCATCAGCAAAGACAGGAAGTACTGCTCCAAGTGTTTTCTGGGTAAAGAGAGGCAAGACCTTTAGGAACTCACTTTCAATGCTAGAACACCTCATTCCCCTCAAACCCATTAGCTCTTTCTGACAGAAAGGGGAGGGAGAGAGGGAGGAAAAGGAAAGAGGGGGGCCTCAAGGTGTGAAAGAGCTCAGCCTGCAGGCAGCCAAGCAGGCGGACATCCCCTTGTCTGTCACATACTCCACGCCACACACACAGCCCCCAAACAGCAGTTGATGTTCAAAAGCTGCTGGTGAGAAAGGAATTGGAACAAAGAATTGAAAGCTTGTAGGAGTGACCTTTCTCTCTCTGGAGTAGCTAAAGGGTCTATGCTTCTGTGGGATTAGCTACTGGCCTTTGGGATCAGAGCCCTTCCTCACACAATTTTACCCTCACGGTCCCTTTCCCAGACTCAGGGCCAGAGTCCCACATCTTATATACAAGGTTTTCAGCCAGCTGGAGGGACTCTGGAAACTTCCTCTTTTCATTTCAAGCCATTTTAGGGTTGCTCACTTAGGCACCTGAGCAAGCTCCTTTGCTCTGGGACTTTTAATCCAGAAATATCTACCAGAATTGTTGTGTGTGCATAGCAGGGAGCTGAGGGCAAGCAGAGGCCCCTGCCCCAGGAGCTTGTCTTCCCCTGGGAGATAAGAACCTGCTGAGAACTGTAACACCAGTTCAGTATAGGCCTACCTCAGCTTTCCTCGCCTGCAATGGCCTGATGTTCCCCTAAGCTTTAACTCTATGAAACTTTTAACATTTTGAAATTGAGAAGGCTCCCATTGGAGACCACAGAGTCAGGAATGATAACAGCCAGGCTTGGAAGCATCCAGAGTGTGGTAATACCACCCTCTAAGGAGCAAATAATCATTTTAGGAACTTTATGAGGAAACAAGCTAGATCTAGAAACATCCAACAGAGCAAAAGTCAGCTGCATAGTGATATGAAATAGATTGTATTAATTTTCCAGTCTGCATAACAAACAACTACAAACTTGTCTTAAAACAACACACACTTATCTCAAAGTAGTAGGTTAGAAGTCTGTGTGGACTCAACTGAGTTCTCTGTTCAAGGCTGAAACCAAGGTATTAGTAAGCCCGGCTCTGATCTGGAGAGTCTGGGAAAGAATCCACTGCCCAGCTCGTTCAGGTTGTTGGCAGAATCCAGTTCCTTGCAGCTGTGTGTCTAAAGTCCCCATTTCTTTGCTGGCTGCCAGATGGAGTCTGCTCTCTGCCCCTACTAGAGGCCACCTGCATTTCTTGTCATGTGCTATGGCTTCCATCTTCGAAGCCAGCAATGGAGCCACTGTCATGCTTTGAATCCCTCGGACTTTCTCTTCCAAAACCAGCCAGAGAAAACTTTTTGCTTTTAGTGGGCTCATGACATTAGGGTAGGCCATCCAGATAATCTCCCTTTTGCCATATAACCTGGGAGTAACACCAGTGGGCAAAGGTCACATGGGTTGTTTTAAAACTTCCTACCACACCGATCAAGAAAGGACATAAAAACAGCTTGAGAAGGAAGAGAAAGGGGGAGAGGAAGAGGGATGTGATGAGGTTAGTCAAAGGCCAGGATGCGGTGTGACTGGAAAGAAATCCTTCAGATGTGCACCTGGCCTAATATTTACTAGTGATATTTTCATCAAGACAGGGTTTTCCTGGAGCTCATAGTCCTCCAGGGAGTTAAAGAATGGGCCTGAGTCAGTCTGGGAATCTCCTGATGTTTTATGAAATGTTTATACCCATGCATTATGATTTTTCATGAGTGAGGTGAATGGGGGTGGGGGCAGAAGAAAGTCCATATCTTTCAGTAGATTCTCCCAAGAATTTTTACCCAAAAAGTTTAGGAACTACTGCTTTAAAAAAAAGAAAAAAAGTGATAGCTCTATTGAGATATAATTCATATGCCATACAATTCACACATTTAAAGTATACAATTGGTTAGTTTTTAGTATATTGACAGAGTTGTGCAACCATGAGCACAATTAACGAGAAAATTTTCATCACCTTCCCGCAAAAAATTCATATCCATTAGCAGTCATTCCTATTTCCTGCCAAACCCTCAGTCCTAAGCAACCAATAATCTACTTTCTTTTTCTCTGAATTTGCCTATTGTGGACATTTTGAAAAAATGGAATCATATAATATATTGTCTTTTGCATTGTCTTATTTTACTTAGCATAATGTTTTCAAGGTCCATCCATGTTATAGCATGTGTCAGCATAGCATTCCTTTTTATGGCTGAATAATATTCCATTTTATGGATATATCACACTTTACGTATCCAGTTGATGGACATTTGGATTGTTTCTATTATTTGGCTATTATGAATAATGCTGCTATGAACATTCTTGTGCAAGTTTTTCTGTGAACATAGATTTTCATTTCTCATGGATATATATACCTAGGAGCGGAATTGCTAGTTCATACGATAACTCTACTTAACCTTTTGAGGAACTGCTAAACTGTTTGGAACTCCTGTATTTTGAGATACTCTGGGAGCACTTTTATTTCAGAGATTAATGGCAAATTAGAAAAAGAAGGAAGGCCAGCTGGCAAGGAATAGTCAGAAGAAAAACCAGGGTTTAATAAAGCAATGAGCTAGGATAGTTCAAGATAGATTGATACAATACCCAATTACGAGCAGCCCAGACTCAAGAGAAAGAGTCTGGACCATGAATTAGACACCAGGCATCATCCCAGTCCTACCCATAATTCACTTCACAGCCCCCACATGCATCACCTTCCACTTCTACCCATCCTCCCCATCCTCCACCCTCACACCTGGGCTTCAGCGCCAAGTGTTGATGGAAGCAAAGGGGACAGATTAGCAAAGAATTGATATTGCCTCTTGGAGCTTATGATCTCTTGGGAAAGAGAGACATTAAATCAATAGTTATAAAGAGTTAAATAACTAAGTAATTATCACTGCAAGGCTGTCAAGAAGTACTGGATGCTGAAATCATATAAGGGGGTAGAGGTGGGGAACAAAGCTAGTCTTTCTGAGAAAGCTATGTAACATTTAGAAAGAGACTTTAGGATGAATAGGTATATTATTTTTTTAACCAGAGATAATGAGGAGAATGAGGAAGGAAAGGAAGAGGGAGAATAAGGCTGTCCTAACACAAAATGGGGAGACCCTGGATCTGGAAGGGATAGATCAAAAGGCTAGTGTCACTGGATAGAAATAGGCAGAGTTAGATCAGGTGGGGTCTTCTGGTTAGGACTTTCCAAGGATCTTGTGTTTTATTCTAAGGGGACTGAAGAACACTAGAGGATTTTATTTTATTTACTTTTTTTAAAGGAAGAATAAGAGACCAAAGGTTGAACTGAGTACAAGTTCTTTTATTTTTTGTTTTATAGTGACAGGCTTAGAAACCCAATTTGGCACAGAGTCTAGGATCTGTGGAATGATGTTTGGGGAAGGAGAAAAGGAGTAGATCTTTCCATCTGAAAAATAAAACAAAGCAAAACTCACAAACCTTTTCTGTCCTGTGCTAGAAAGGCAAGACTCTGAGTGCTGCTGGTGAAATCTAGGCCTAATCAGGTAGGCACAGGGCTTCTAGCCCCTACATGGACAGCTTTCCTTGGGGGCTAACCCACTGTTTGCTGCAAGGCAAGGTGCCAGACTCAGGATGATGACAGCACACAGTTGTCTTAGCAGAAGCCAAACTGGCACTGCTGTCGGTAGTCTACACAGCATGTCAGTTTCTGACCAAGCTCGGGAGAAGCATGGTCAGATTTGCCCTTGGAAAAGATAGCTCTGGCTTCTGTGTGAATGGATTGGATGGGGCACAAAAAAGAAGAAGGTCAGAGTGGATGTGGGGAGCCATCTTGGTAAAGAATAATTTTTTAAAACTGAAATTATGACTGCCATATAAATGCAGAATGGACTCATCTTAAAGATTTTATCGAACTCATCAATTGAGGGAACCAGTATGCTGTAAAACCCAGTTCAAAGGAGAAGCCAAAGAACAGGCACACACAGACTATCAGGAATGTTGAGGTTAATTTGCTAATAGATGCAAAAATGATCTCTGCCACAGAGCAGAAGTTTAATTGCATCTTCCCTGTACAAAATTCATTTGCATTTCTATAAACAGAAATCATTTACATCGCCTACATAAGTTAACTTCTGTCTCTACAGAGTTGCAAAATGGTAAAGAAAAAAGAAAAAGGAAAGAAAGGTACAAAACCCTACAGAATAAGATAACTCTAGAGGGTCCTCTAGAGACACCACCACTAAAAGGAAGCTAATATTTTTGCCTATTTCAAAGTCTTTCATAAATTTTGCTGACATTCTGGAGCTGTTGCAGTGGTCTACGCAAACCTGGACTTAGGTGGAGAGGTGGTATATGAAACAGATTCAAGTGGAGTGATGCCACTGAATTAGGATGGTGAGGGTCCACAGAACTTCCTCACTCTTGACAAACAGATCCTGGGACAGCTCAGGATGCCTGGGACTCTTTAGAATCCAGTTTGAAAACTTTTGGTCTTGGTTTTCCTAGGTTCCTGCCTGCTTAGCATTCTAGGATACCTTGGCTTTCTGGTTCCTCAAATCCTACTCTGGACTATTTATGTTATTGAAGTACTACTTCCTACTTGTATTTAAATACCTTAAAACACTAAAGATGAATTGTGTAATTTTTAAGAGGCAATCTAGCATTGTGGTTTTCAGTATAAACTCTTGGAATCAGACTCTGAACTCTGTGACCCTGGGCACATTTTTAATCTCTCTGTGCCTCTGTTTCCTCACCTTAAAATGGGGATAATAGCAGCTCATTTGGGTTGCTTTCAGGATTAAATCAATTAATATATGCACATCCTGAGGCACAACAAATGCGATCAAGGGAGAGGTTAAGGATTGTTGTCATGCTAAGTTTTTACCCAGCCTTCTCTCTTTCC